>NW_027212625.1:0-52951 GCF_041682495.2 Bombus fervidus | reverse complement strand
GGTATATTAACGCGAATAATGCGATATCTTCTAATAGCTGAAATAAAACCTGTAGCTGTAGCAACTATGAATTTCTAAAAATTTGATAAGTAATAGTATAAAGAAATGTCAGCATTTCTTATTGATCAATAGTATAAACTTATATTAACAAAATCACATGACAACAAGGAAACTGTAAAGTACCTTATAATGTAACTCGCAAAAATGAAATAAATACGAAGATTTACAAGAATTAGTTGAAGAAATGGAATTGAAAAGGTTTCTGAATCATAGGCTGATTTTAAAAGTAAACATTGAAATTTTCTGAGAGACACGAGTAGCGTATCAGAAGCAAACGTATTAAATCGCGGTTTTAATGCTATTTCTTCAACATCCAACGATTTTCCATAGACACATACTCGCTAACATACAACAATCTGTCTTATTAACGCGAACGAATATTAATCCTGTCGTTTCCCATGAAACATAACGCATCTGCTACCACCTAACACTATCCTCGCTCTCGAACGCTTTTCTCTTTCTCGATCAGCTCTAGGACATGTTACTTTGTACTGTTCGCTCTACTGGTTGCTCTTGGTGACGTAAAATCCGAAACATTACTCGGTAACCCTGAATTCACGTATCGAAATCTTCGCACGAACGATCCGCAGCAACTTAGAAACGAAATAGCCAAAGGAAGATTATTTTTCAGTTCGAGTACTTTGAGACGTAAATCGATAACCACTTACAAATCATATTAAATATCAAATAAGATTTTGTTGGAAATTATACAGAGAAGATAATTGCAATTATTTTCTTCTAATTATATTTAATTAATGAAATATTCAAACCATTTAAGCCACGAGTCTTTATACGTTTCATTGTAATAGCAACAAGGTTACCGCGTTATTACCGATAATTCTACGTCATCGAAATCTTAACCCTATCTAGGACAGTCGACCATGTGTCGAATACTTATCTATCAGTCACCCTTTCTTCCCACGAATCCCAAGCACTTTATATCTTCTCTTTTCTCTCGCGATTGTTTCTCAGTGCTCTTTTTAATCGCGTTTCTCGAGCTGGAAAAATCTATCCATCGATCGAACAATCATTCGTCAGGGTTCCCTTAAACGAAGAATTCTTGTTTCTTCTTTTCTTTTCTTTCTTTTTTTTTCTTTTTTGATTATGTCTCGGATATGGCTAGTTGGAGTGCGTTTCTCGCGTTCCTATCGGTATAGTTTCGTTTCTGTCTAATCCGAATATATCAGTACGTGTACCTTCATTCAGATTAATTAAGTTACTTGGATTTCAAGAGGATACTTGATGGAGAATGAAGGGAACGTATTTACGGATGTATGTAAAAAATTACAATTTTGGATTAGAAACATATATTTATAATAAATAAATTTTATATATACGAAATATAACAGAATGTAAAGTTTATAAGAAGAAGCATCGGTACATATCAGTAAGTTCTAAACAAAATTTAGAAGTAAGATTACATTATTTCTTTAAGTCAACGAACAACTGAAAGGTCTCGAGTTTGTTTTTAAAACCTGAAAGCATATTTAATTAAGTTTCGTTTGGTCAAGTAAATTCATTCGTATCGGTATGTGAAATATTGCTAATCATATGCTATCAAGAGTCTTTGGTAATTGATGAGAACAAGTATAGAAATTCGAGTAAAATAGATGAAAATTGCAGGCTGGTTTCGTATTACCCGAATTGAAATTTGT
This sequence comes from Bombus fervidus, assembly GCF_041682495.2. Lineage (NCBI taxonomy): Eukaryota > Metazoa > Arthropoda > Insecta > Hymenoptera > Apidae > Bombus > Bombus fervidus. The sequence goes on along the minus strand of NW_027212625.1, from coordinate 51,236 downwards.
TGAATCGAAGTAAATTGACTAATCCAAACGAAGCTTATGCGGTTATTCTAATGCTTCTTCCCATTAAACGAATAGTAGCGGAAATATTTCGTTGAAAAGGAAATGAACGTTTCATCGAAAACGGACGGATCTTAATACAAACGATAGATTATTAAAATCTATGATACTTAATGGATAATTGTATACTTGATATTTTGATCACCGTGTTTTGTACGTATTCGTATGTTTGTAAAATGAAGGATCGAAAGAATTTCGAACATTCAATTAACTGAAAGACTAACTGGGATACAGAGTCTTTTGGGTTTCGATATTTGAACATGAATAGATTCGATTTTTGCCTACTTTATGTGAAGCTCTGAGTATTGACAACGACTAGATTTTAAAATGTTAATTAGGTCACCGAGAATACATCTTATACACCAATAGTGTGAATCCTCCTCCACTTGTTCATCTCTTTGAGCAAAGGATTAATGGCAAAGGACGAATATTTACTCTTAACGTCCACTTTGATTACTTACAAACCATATTGATCACAGATATAACGAGAACGATGCGATTTCTTACGAACGAGTCGTATAATTGCAGGAAGCTTCGAAATTTTCATCGCTTGCAAATTTCATGTTTACGTAAAACTCGTGAAACTTATTCTAATGAAAACGGTTTGCTGAAAGTTCCTGTAACCAGGAACCACCGTGTAAAAAAAAAAAGATTTTTAAGGGGCAAAGTTTCGCGGCAACTTGTATTTTTTCCTGTTCGTTGAATTTAACGTAAACAACAAGTCAAAGGATTGTAAAACGATACTCTAATTTTAGGTACGGTCATTTTATGCGCAAACGAAAAATACTTCGACGAAGCAACGAGGAGAACGAGACCAGTCAATTTGTGATAATAAAAATTGTGTACGTTACCAATGAACGCGAATACGTGGACTGTTAAGAATATAAAAAGTGGAGTTAGGCCCTTGTTACTCTAGAACAGTACACTTATACATATTTTCCGCACGTTTTTCGTCGTGTGCACTCACTCAACGAAACGCAGCGAAAAAAAAAAAAAAAAAAAGAAATCGCATCACTGACTTAAACGTTTATTTTATAATTCCTATTTTTAGGTCTGAAATGATCCGAAACGCTTTCCTCGCTGAACCGTCAAACGACACAACCCTCTCCTCTTTCCTCCTTCTTCCCTCTTCGTTCTAAATACCCTTCCATCGTCTCAGTGTCTATGGTTCACACCTTAGACTAGGTGAAACCCTGAACAGTTTACGCAGTTGGAAAATAGATATTATAATTGATAACGGGAATTGGAGGCGTTATACACGCGGAAACATTCGACAGTCGATCTACGAGAAAATAGAGTTCTTTTTTTTTGTCTTTTTAAGTTTAACAAGGACAGATCAAGTGTTTGTCATCCTCCAACTGTGGATGCGATCGAATTGCAAGTTTAAGCGGGCGAAGTATTCGTTGGCTGAAAATATCGTACATAAAGGATCACGACCTTTTCCTTTCGTTTTTCTTCTTTTGTAATTTTGGAAAAGGAGTTTAATATGTGCATATCTAATTTCTATACAATTAATAATAATATACTTAGTAAGTTTCTATAATAAGTACGTATATATATGTATATAAAAGAAAATTAATGCAGAACTCGACGGAATGATTTGTAAAGAAAGAAACTAATAGGATTACAAAAAGCTCTAAACGCACATTATTTATTACTAATATAATGATTTTCACAATTAAGCTGGTACGACTTTATATCGCTTACTTCCTGCTATTCAAAATTATTTAAAATGAAAACATCGATAAATTTTTTAATGGGAAGTTCATATCTATTTTGGTATATATTTTTCATCTTGTCTTGTGTAAGGAGAAATAAAAGTGATTTAATGGCCTGTGTTATCCCCTTTAGAAATATGGCTACCACCTATCTATATTAATAGCAAAAAATAAAAGGAACTCCCCTATGTTTCTAAGCTCAGTTTATAGACTACAGAATTAAACTATCGAAGTAGCTGCTTCTCCCTGAATCTCTTAACCGAAATAACTCCTGCGTACAACGATCGAAAAATATAAGCTTTTAATATACAAACCAGGCAGATAGTCGACCTGCTTATGCTACATGTGACAAAATTTAAGATAAAATCGAAAAAAACGTGATTCCCTGTCTAACGATATTGTTAGCTGGAAATTGCGAAATACTTAATATTTGCACAAATTAATTTCTGAATGTTAAAAGTAATGAAACATAATGAATTGAATATAAGAAGTAACGGTAGCCACGTCGATATAACAAATAATTATAGTTCTATAAATTTTGAAGATATGAAAGCTAATATAAATTTTTAAAAATTTGTAAGTGTTACATTTCGCTCTATTTCTCTTTTCTTTTAGTATTTGAATATTAATTGCACAAGAAATTATTCATATTCATTGCGCAACAAATTATCCAACCATAAATCTTTTTGTAGTACGTGATCCTATTATTACAATATCTCGAGTATCGTAGTTACCTGTTAATCGACACCTGCTTAACCTGTTCAGAGACTACATCATCGAAGGGTAAACGTCGACCATTAACTTTACTATCCACCTCGAAATATGCAAAGCGGCATAAATCGCATCGTATCATCGAAACCTTCGTAAATAATTGTCATACTTCGTCCGTCTAAATTCGCTCTCTCACCTCTCACTTCCGATCATATTGAGTACATTATTATAACGACGAATAATTCTCTTCTATCGCTAAACATTATATATCTTTGACACTCAACAATATAATCCTTTAAACATTGAACCACGATATTTATTGACTCTTTGTAAAAGCTTCGCTTTTACTATCATCGCTATCGATAACAATAATTCCTAATTTAAAAAAAGTCAATAAAATAGATCATCATAGTTATGAATTATTCTTCTCTATTTTCAGTCTGTGAAAATGGAAGTAAAAGTATTAAACTTCGATAAAACGTCATATTAATCAGTCGTTGGAGATATCGAAAGAAGTAAACCGAAACTATAAATAAATATATGAATCGCTTACGTTATCGTATGCTTAGTGCGTAATTCTCTTACGTAATTAAAATTCTCAGAGATTTTCAATCTCACTTTAAATTCCATTGCCACGATGGTGGTAATGCTGAAAGGATTAAAACGACTAAAATATAGCAACAATCATGTTTTTAACAAAAATATTCTATATACCATCAATTAACGATCAACAAGTGAACGCAGAAAGAAGGATAGCGCTAATCATCCTTGCTTTAGCAAGATAATACTGTCTAAGAGCGCGTCATTTTTCCCCTTTCTCAGCACTTACAATTAGATCCGCTTCCTTCCCTTTTTAAATCCCCTCGACTTTCCAATTCCTCGAAATTTACGCTCTTGAACGATCACACTTATTCTCTCGATAAACGGTATAGCGTAACTGGTACTTAGATATGAAACATTTCACGAGTCAACATCGATAAAATACCGAACACTTACGTAACTTGTCGGATAACATCAAATATTCTACGATAAAATTGTCTAGTGGATTAATAGACATTTAGCCTGTATTTTTTTCCCTCTTTTTTTCTTTTTTTCTTTTTTTCTTTTTTTCTTCTTTTTTTTTTTTTTTTTTTGTTTATGGCTAGTGATACGAGATTATATAGATGTAAATTACGACGAGGCGGAATTAACCGCGAACTCCTATTGATTTTGTCAGCTAAATTGAACATGCGCAATAACACGGAACGCTTAAATTGAACATGCGCAATAGCAGGGAACGCTTAAATTGAACATGCGCAATAGCACGGGAAGCTTAAATTGATCCGCTGTGCAAGGGAACAGTCTTAGATAAGCTACTGTACCGAACACTCACGGAACCTATCGGATAACATCAAATATTCTGCGATAAAATTGTCTAGTGGATTAATAGAGATTTAGCCTGTATTTTCTTTTCTTTTTTTTTCTTTTTTTTTTTCTTTTCTTTTTTTTTTTGTTTTTGGTTATGGCGAGTGATACGAGATTACATTGTGCGCGTCATTTTTCCCCTTTCTCAGCACTTACAATTAGATCCGCTTCCTTCCCTTTTTAAATCCCCTCGACTTTCCAATTCCTCGAAATTTACGCTCTTGAATGATCACACTTATTCTCTCGAAAAACGGAATAACGTAACTGGTACATAGATATGAAACATTTCACGAGACAACATCGATAATATACCGAACACTTACGTAACTTGTCGGATAACATCAAATATTCTACGATAAAATTGTCTAGTGGATTAATAGACATTTAGCCTGTATTTTTTTCCCTCTTTTTTTCTTTTTTTCTTCTCTTTTTTTTTTTTTTTTTGTTTATGGCTAGTGATACGAGATTATATAGATGTAAATTACGACGAGGCGAAATTAACCGCGAACTCCTATTGATTTTGTCAGCTAAATTGAACATGCGCAATAACACGGAACGCTTAAATTGAACATGCGCAATAGCACGGGAAGCTTAAATTGATCCGCTGTGCAAGGGAACAGTCTTAGATAAGCTACTGTACCGAACACTCACGGAACCTATCGGATAACATCAAATATTCTGCGATAAAATTGTCTAGTGGATTAATAGAGATTTAGCCTGTATTTTCTTTTCTTTTTTTTTTTTCTTTTCTTTTTTTTTTTTTTTTTGGTTATGGCGAGTGATACGAGATTACATTGATGTGAATTACGACGAGGCGAAATTAACCGCGAACTCCTATTGATTTTGACAGTTAAATTGAACATGCGCAATAGCACGGAACGCTTAAATTGATCCGCTGTGCAAGTGAACATTATCTTAGATAAGATACTTTACACGGGAGCAATTGAATCGTTCAGTGATTTCCAACTGAAAAAGGTAAGGTCATTGCTATATCTTAATAATTTGTATAATGAAGCTTTAGCGTAGGTAGAGATAAATACGTAACTTTCCTCGCTAGAATACGTTACAATGTGTGTGTCCGTGTGTGAGATTTTTTTTTATCATTTTCTTTGTTTTCTTCGTGTTCTTATATATGTAAAATCGAAAGCAGTGGAGTAGCGTAATTTTCCCTAACGGTTTTACATCGCAGCGCGCGTGCGCAGAGTCGTGTCACAGTCTTTTCAGGCGGCATCTTCGTCACATTGACAGTCTTCTATCTGGTCGCGATCGATAAATTTTTTTTGGTCCTTTCCTTTTCTACATTTCATGCGATTCGCTATACCGATTACAAGTTTTCACATACTATCTTACAACGAAATAATGGCCATTGAATGTTAAACGACGATAATGGTTAAATATTCTTACCAGTCTACGTTGGAACTGGTGAAACTTGTAAAAAAAGAAAGCAGAATGTCAAACATCTTCTCTGGTAAAGTAAACGAGAATGAAAATGAAATTTAACAATTTTAAAATAATTTAATAAATTACAAAAATACTTTAATTGTCATATAATTAATCGTATATGCTATTGGAATGAAAGATATAATTTAATAGGATTGTGGTGTTCGAGTATATGAAAAAATATACTGATTATTCCTCTTTAAAAAAATAAATTCATAGGAATATCTCTCTTCTGTTGGAACTTTCAATGCCATTCTTCGTTCGACCGCCACCCGATCGATCATCGATCGTTATTGAACCTATCTGCGATATACAATTACCTGTTATTAGCGTGTTGTATCTTTGGCAATAAATTTTTAGGCGGACTCGTCATCAAAGGTGAAAGGAACATGTTAGATTTGCTGGATTGTGGTCGAACCGGTTTTCCTAGGATCCTTCAAGATTGACGGTCCAGGAAGGTTCTGAGTGATGACAGACGTGCTCGGGGGTTGTTCCATCATTGGATCACTGTCTATCAGGATTACGGTGTCTCTAGCGGTATTGTATTCTGCTGATGGCCCTACGTTAGAATTTATTTCATGAAACCTAGTAGATCTAGTAGGTTGTAACATATAAAATGTCTGATTTTATTGTATCAATGTTTCCTAAATTTTCCTATTTCAACAAATGTCTGTATCTTTGTACAATACAATACAACTGAAGGTTTTTTTTGTATCGTTTTAACTTTGTAATTTCTGCGTGTAGAAATGTGTTTCTCTTAGCGTTTGGTGAAGTGCGGAGTCGTTAAACATCGGACATTCTATATGATACAACACGATAAATATTTGCTTATATTAGTTCGTGTATGTACATATGCAAAGATTTGCTTGAAACTCTGTTTGGACTTCTCTAAATATGCATGACGTTATTCTACACATTGTACGCAATTTCTCTTGTTCCATTAACATCATGTTATGAAGCTATTAATTAACGTTGGCTTATATGCAAGAAATATACGTTATAGTTAGGATTTGCTTATCACAAGAGCAATAATTTCTCTATTATACGATGATAATTATATTAGGACAATTTGAATGTATCATTACATTCTTCGTAAAATTTTCCGAAAATGTTAGTCGTGAAAAGAATTCCTTCCGCAAAATATAATTAAGAACTAATGAAATACCATTGGGTGATTAATAATTAGCAATTATCCTAAATATATGTAAATCGATCGTTATAATCCTTCACTGATAAAATTGCCACTTGTCACTTAAAATTCTATCGACCTATTTAATACGATTATAAACTATTGACATTTTGTATTTGCATTTTGCATATCTGGTTTTGTCATAGATGCACGAACGTCCGCAGACTGCTCGTAACATTTGTGCTTTACAAATAAAACAATCGTGTATTTGCTAGCGTTTCATTCTATCAGAATTTGGTCGACAACTATACGACTGATATATTATAGTTTTAAAATACGAGGCACATATTTTCTGCAGCACCCTGCATATCCAACAATCGCGTATCCAGACGTATCTGATTATCGATCACCGTCAGCACACGATGTAAGCAGAGACCTCTACACAAATCCGAGATAATTTCGTTTAATATAAGAAAAACACCGTTTCCTTGTACCTGTACAGCGTTAACCTTCGCTCGGTCATAATGGCATCGAATGTCTATCATAGCTTATTATATTTAGATTAATTATTATCTGCTACCAGCCGAGTTAAATGCAATTAGAACCGAAACTGATGAAAATTGCGCCTCGTACGACCATGCATCCACCACGCCGCTCCACGCCGTGCCGTAACGTAATACACGTCCTGTCGGATGATGTTTACTTGCACACGACTGGAGCTTAATCAAGTCCTTGATTACCTGGCAGATCACCTGGCAGATCATCTGGTGTGTGAGTGATCGTTATCGACGGGATAGATAAATTCTTGGCCCCACGACCCCACTTAGAAGTAGGTTGTAAAAGCATCTTCGCGCGGCACCAAACATTATTCCCGTTGTTCTTCATTTGCCCTCTTCCTGATCTTTGCCATGACAGCCTGTCGTCGAGATCGTTGCCATTATTGCTCTCCTCGTCGTAGGTAGAACGATGACTCCGATTCCTCAGTTGATACTGTAATGAATAACGTATATATATATACGTATATATACCTGGGAATATTTTGATAATATTAGTGGAATTGTTGATAAAACTATTAGGATACCAAGGTTGAGCTATACGTATTTTAATTATTATGAGAAGCAAGAGTCCTTTTTTTCTCTTAATTCTGAAGCGTCATTTACTATGCGCATAGTTCATAGAAATATTAACACTTTATTGATCAGGCGGCTTTTGCTATAAATAAAAATTGCCACGCGACTGGAATGGAAGGATTTTTAGAAAATGAAAGAAAACATCGATGGTTCTTTATCGTGTATTTTAAATCAATCGAGATATTGATATTTTACTTCCTAAAATACTGCACTTACGCACTTTTTTCGAAGTGTCAAAGCATTTTCGATATTTGTTTAGATAGAAGGAGAATGTTTGTAAGGACGAATGAATGTAAAGGTAAATGATCGTAAAGACGGCGTGAAGTGTATAATATCTAGGGAGATACAATCTCCAAATCATTGCTGTCAGTGTATTGTCATTCAATGTAGCTATTATTACTTCGCTTTGTTATAACTTATATAAAATCATATAGTAACTACGCACAGAAGCTCTAACTCTAAACTGCTAATTTTCACGAAAAGGGGAAAAGACTTTCGACCGATATGATGACTGGTGCACCTAAGTACTTTGTTATATTAATATAACTGTTTCTGTGTTACAATCATACATGACAAAACACTCGAGAATTGAAAGAACTTCTGTCTATGCAATCAAGGACTCTTATAATCGGCGTGCCAATAATCAATATTCCAATAATCCACATTCTATTGTATGTACCAATCCTGAAACTCTCATTCAATTCCTCCGACTTCAAGAGACCAAATACTTTAAATGTTATCGTGTTCCTAAATTACTTTGTAAACGACGACACTCGTATTTCACCGCGAACAACGTCGAACGATTTAATTTTACTTACGAGAGCCACACCAATGATGACCAATATTGGTAGCATACTGATAATCCATCCAACAATGTTCGCCCATTTTGGATAAACGTAGTTATTGTATGTAAGCGGATGGTATTCGACCCAATTAGAAAATAGGATGAAGAAGATCGTAGCTGGTGTAATCACTTTCCACATCCATTTCCAGAAAAGTCTCCAGAAACGACTATGAGATCCGACCATCTGCTGCACGTCGTCGAGAAATCGATCCGCACCGTAGATCCAGCCGACCACGATACATTCGCTTATGGCGATGAATAACACCGCCCAATTCGCTGCGTACTTGTCCATCAAATGCAACCAGTACATACCAGACTGCAAGTGCAGCGAAATGTGACATTTTAATTAAGAGCATTCTTCTTCAAAAAAGTAAAATACTTTGTAATTTTTAATTTATATGTTATGGATCCGTAGAAAAATAAATGTGAAACTCTGTCTCATTTTTTTGTAACCTTTTACTTGGGAAAATAAATTATAACGTACATGGAACATATAAGCAGATTGAATATTGTGAAAGACGATAATTATTTTATTTATCGTACACTAATATTTCTAAGATACTTTAGGGTATAGGTAATAGATATATAAAAGGAGATAACAGCTACGAATAACACTAGAATATTCAGATTGTAAAGATAATAAGACGATGAAGTAAAAAGTAGTACAGTTTTATAAATGGACAGGCAGTTTATCTGTTAGCTTACGGCCATAATTTAAGATATACATAAATACACTCGAGAGCTCCATCTGATAAGTATCGCGTACTTGTTATATATTAGTAGATATAATTACGTTATCAAGTGACAAGATTATGCATTACAGATTATTAATTACAGAATATTAATATAATATGAAGTTACCTAGATATGTGAATTCGATATAATAATTAAAGCACATATATAATCGTAGGTTCCTAATATTATCTTCATCGATATAATAAATTTCTATAACTAATATAAAGCTTTTTATAATGATCACTTATTTTGAATTTAGTCGTGTATTACTTGGTATTTTTTAATCTTATAAATGAAAAGTGATTAAAGTTCGATGAATACAAGTTTCTAGTTATTAGTAACGTTTACGAATTCTTTTTTCTACGTTTGAAATTATTTACTTATCCTTTTTAGTATCAGTTGTAGAAAAGAAATATTCGCGGTTTCTTCTATGTACAATATAAACTTACATTGGTAGTGAAAATGAGACCACCGAGGTAACCGAATACAGATGTTGCCAGGACGACCCAAAATTTGTATTTTCTCAATACTGGAAAGCCATCGAGGATCGCTGTAGTAACAGTTTCTATCAGAGCGAGTTGAGAATCGAGACCCAAAGTGAACAGCATCATGAAGAAGAGCACCGACCAAAGTGATGCAAGTGGTAAACGAGTTACTGCCTATTTGTATGACATAAAAGTATATAATTAACACAGTATACTTTATATATGTAATGAATATATAAAATATATCTTTTAATGATTAATGTATGATAATGTTTATACAAATGTTTTAGTCTGATATATATTCTTAGATAGTATAACATTTAATATTAAAAGAATGTGTAGCTAATACACTGCAGCATAAAATGTAGCAGTAGAATAAAAAGTAAAATAACAAAACGATCAATGCTGTTACAGAGGTAGGTACTTTCGTTTTGTATGAAAATAAAGAAGTAATCTGATTTGTAATCCTAAAGTCTTTCAGTTCTCCCTATAATGTCGATTTCTAAAATTTACTTCAGTCTATCGTCTTTTACTTCTTTCATCGAATCTGTAGAAATGAATTGTATAAATACTACTGATACGTAATAAACATTGATTGCACAATAATTATTAGACTATGGTTGTTCATGTAAATTCGGATATTTATAAACACAATCAAGGAAAGATAGAATAGATAGATAAATCAAGGTCTACAGATATTATAACGAATAATTTACATCGAATATCATATATATTTTAGCGCACTACACATACACTTCTGCATGCTTAAATTTCCCTTAAATGTATAAACCGCAATCTAGTAATAATTACACGTATCATTCTAACAAATCTATCGAAATGTTAATCGAAATATTTTGAAGCGCGTGAAGAGCAAAGAAAAATAAATGAAACCAAGACACGATCCAAAGACACGATCAAATACATGATAAACTTTTAAAAAATATTCATCCAACATAATGTCACAAAAAAGAACTCGAGCCTGATCTAAAATAAGTTTACAAAAGGAAGAACGTTTTATGCTAATAATAATTCTATATTCACGTACCTCAGGATAGACAATGAAAGCCAGTCCAATACCCTGATCGACGACAGACGAGACAGGAACGCGAAACTCGTGAGCCAGGAATCCGATCACAGAAAAAATGAAAAGACCAGCGAAGAAGGACGTGACGAGATTGCCGATGGTGACGATCCACGCGTCCCTGTAGCAGTTGTTGTGGAATTTGTTGTAGGAGCTGAGCGTTATCAAACCACCCCAAGCAGGGCTCAAGGAGAAGAAAACCTGCACAGCCGCTTCGCCCCACACTTTCGCGGACAGTAGCCTTTTCCAATTGGGCATTAGATAAAAGAGAATGCCCTCCCGGGCGCCGGGAAGTAAAATCCCTCGAATGAAAAGAATGATCTACGAACAGAAAACAGACTTCTTCGTTTACAGCTCTCCGCGTTGGTTGGAATCAAAAAAGGTGTGTGGGGAAAATCATTCGATATGATAGGACGCGTATTAGCAGGAATTGAAAAAAGTAATCGCGATATTAACAAGTATGGAAAATAAGTCAGATTATAGAATTCCAGAAGAAAATAAAAATTCTAAAGAAGAGTTGATCAAAATTACGCTTACCAGAATGATGTGTGGAAAGAGAGCAGTGAAATATACAACCTTTCCTGAGTTTTGAACACCTTTGTACAGACAGAGGAAGACGATAACCCAAGTCAGCAGGAGAGTAATTGCCATCGGGTATCGAATTGAACCTATGTCGTCGATGCCGCTACTTAACCCCAACACTACAGTGCTGCGTAACGTATGATTGAAATGATATATTAGAAAAGTGGTTTAGTTCGCAACTAATAACTTTATTTTCTGAATTATTTCGCGTTTATCACTACTGAATCAATTACACGATACGAAGCATAATTCTTATTTTGTTAGATTTAATAGCAATACTTGTGAATGTACTCTACTTACATGAAATATTCCTCGGCATCTGATTTTTTAATTAAGGCACTGGTGATGTTTCCCACAGTCACATTACCAAAGACTATCTCAGTGGAATTGAAACATTTTGGGTCGAAGGTGTTCGTGGCTAGATCTACACATTGCGCTAAAGGTTCTGGCATGAAGCAGTCGCTGGTGCTCCATGGTGATCCGCACTTGCCCCATGGCAGATTATCATATTCTGTACAAACCGATTAATATTTCTTTATCGATATTAAACACTGATATTTTAATAATGTTCCCTTGGTCTAAGAGACGTGCAATGAATTATTTTTTATTGCCATCGTCGCTAAATAGATAGATTAACGACAACACAATTCGCAAATTGGTTGCAACATTCTCTGAGTAAACTAAAACGATCGCTATTTTCTCTGTCGATTGCTGTCGATTGCTGTCGATTGCTCTGCCTATCAAATTCGTCAAACACTAAAGCTACGTGTTAGAGCTCGTCGTTGGGCCGAGTTTATGACACGGCCAGGAATAATTGCTATTTTTGAGAGTTAGGACATTGCGATTCTACCATCTGGGTATCAACATGCAGATGGTGCACTGACACAGTAAGTGATGTAAATGATGTAACGCTATAAATTGAAATTTTAAGAAACACGTTGGCTGCCACGGTGGTCATCGCGTTACTGAGCTTTTTAGAACGATTGAAACAAGATCACAGACTTAAACATTTTCGACAGTGCGAATGATTTACATAACGCTGTCGAAAGAAGTGGGCAAATACGATATAATAGTTTGCAGAAATTAAATGTTTAATGATGTACTATATTTCAATCTAGAACCGCCCTCTAAAAGACACTTCGCGACTCCCTCCCGCTATACAAAACATTCCTCATAAGCCAATGAAAACATATTAAAATGATAGATATTTTAGAATATAAAACTAACTAAAAGTAACCTTGACAATCACCTAAAAACACTTCGCAACTCCGTTGTGGAATCTGGTACCTAACGATCTCCGTCAAATCTACTCAAACCCTACGAAACTTTCCACATGATCGAACCGACATCCATTCCCATAGCAAAACTTATCTGTTCCCTTTGTTCCCATACAAAATTCTTTAAACGCCAATCGATTAAGTAGCAACTTTTTCCTCGATACAGGTGGGTCTTCTGATAACCGAGGCGATATTCAGCGTTTCCGGCGAAGCGTATGTCGGCTGGAAGGTGTCCAGAGTCAATAGAGTAACGATTCACTGGATCCTGCACGCCACCGGTCTAGCATTAGTATTAGTCGGACTGATCATCATCGTGGTCAACAAGAACAACAACAATAATCCGCATTTTGTCACGCCTCACGCGATCCTCGGATTGGTCAGCATTATCTTGGCGTTTCTAACAGCTGCGTTCGGCATCGTCACCAACAATTCCAGGTGGCTGTATCCGCGTTTCAGGCCGGTTCTTCTGAAAATCATGCACGCGTTTGGTGGTATCATAGTCACGGTGCTCTTGCTTGCGACGTTGATCACGGGCACGTACACGAAATGGTGGCCTGGTGGCTATACTGGAAGAAGCTTGACGTTCACAGCGTTCTTCATCGCGGGTTTCTTCATCCTTCTGAAGCCGGTTCTAGGAGCTGTTTCGAGAAGCAGAGTGGTTTTCGGTCCGCCACCTGCTACCACCTAATTACTCTGTATAATATCGTATATTACTATAGCAAACGTCTACGTACTGTAGCAAAGGGAAACAATTTCAACGCTTTTATCCAGGATCAACGTACCTTCAACAACTTGACTACGAAGGCAGAGAATTTTAGATTTTCAAAGCCAATGAAATATGTTAAAGATTTATGAAGTACATGGTAAACGTGATGTACGTACTCGTCGATGAACGAGAAAGATTCTCATCCTTTTTGCATATGGGATAACTATAACAAAGCCTGAAGTAGATTCAAGAGCATGATTGTGTTCAGAGTTTGTTTGTAGTCTGTTCAATAAACGCGATTTATTTGTCTTACGTTACTCTAGATTCGATCAGAGATCAGCATAGCAATAGAGATCGATCTATAAAAATATTCTTATTGGATTAAGTATTTCGTGTCGATTACATTGACATAGATAAGACGCTTTTATCGTGTCACGTAGTAAGATAAGATTTAATCGAGTTAATTGCCACGATTGATTTTCGTTGAAACATCATAATCCAGATCTCTATAATTGAAATAGTTTTATTTTTTATGATTTCAAAATCCAAAGCTTTCTTCGTTATAAGAAAGGAAGAAATAACATTCTCTACTATTTAACGGCGTAGCAAGCATACTAGTATGGCATTAGTATAGCAGACAAAACGTATTAAATATATATTATCCGCTATAAATTTCACATTTTGAATTTTCATATATTTATTTTTTTAAAAAGTTGAAAATATGTATTTCTCGTACGTGAAGCAGGAAATGTACAGGATTTCTGATGAAGAAATAATTATTTTCTAAATCGTTCATTCTGAATTATTTATCATTCTGTTAACAATGTCAAAGGGTTAATCTACTTATAATTCAGACATTCCGTCCTCCGATGATTGTACAGCGATTACGACGACCAATTTTAAAGCTAGATTTAGATAATTTCTCTAATTCCTAAGATAATCGTCTCGATCGTTGTTAACGGTATCAAGATGATGTTCGATACTTTTCAAATATCCAGCTACAAAACTCTATTAATGCTAATCGTAAAATTCAAACTCAAGGCTTAAGTTAAAATAAACGAGTGATAATTTAAGTAAGCCATGTTTAACCAGATACTCGTAGAATTATTCATAAATGAACGAATAGAAAGATTTGTTATACCTCGATTGTGTTCATCGAACAGTTAATATGCCAAAAAAAAAAAAAAAAAAAGAAAGAAAACAAGAGAAGAGAAGGAAAGAAATGAAACGTTTATATAAATGCACCAAAAATGCTTGTAAACTCACCTGGCAAGAGAAAAACATATATTTTTAGATATATAAATAAGTAGTACATATAAGAAACGTTTACCAAAAAGATAATGCAGATTTGTAATATTAACTTATTAAGACATTATATAGTATCGTATAATATTATTTAAAAATAAAATATATATATTGAAATAATATTTGCTTGGACATTTAACATAAGATTATTAAATAAACGAATAGAGAAGACAATAGAGGCGGTGGCATTATCGTCAACCATATATATCAACACTTTATTAATTACACACGCATCATATATATATATATATATATATATATATATATATATATATATATATATATATATATATATATATATATATATATATATATATATATATATATATATATATATATATATATATATATATATATATATATATATATATATATATATATATATATGTATGCATATGTATGTATATGTATATATATATATATATATATATAGAATTTACATAATGTATATATTTCCGCAATGCAATGTACATGTATATTAATACAATTTCTTATCCTCGATATGATCTGATCGTCTCTTATATATCGTATTTTTTCCACTTTCTCTCATCTTTCCCCTTAATTTCTCCTTTTCTTGGACCAACTTCTAAAATTCCTCGTAATCGTCAACGTACGATAAACATCCGAAATCGAACCTAATCACGCGTAAAACGTCCTCTCGTAATCTGTTTGTGTGGATCATCGTTAACGTTGTGTAACAACACGTAATGTATTATATACATATATATATGTATATATATATATATATATGTACGTACATTCATGTTTGATGTACACATATACATACGTGTATACGTGTTTGCGTTTGCGTATTATTTAGGTGCACGTTTATTTGATATAGATAGAACACGACTTTGGATTTTTCGTTTAAATTGCTTTGTCGTATTCCTTCGGTAGCTTCACTGCCTTAGAAGTTACATGCGTTTGATCATGCATTCGTCTATACGTTTCCCGTATGCCTCTCTGTTTGGTTGAAAATATACAATTTGATTGAGGTATACGTTAATTCTAGTGAAAACAATAGGATCGATAGAATTAACTAAATCTAATTTAAAAGATTCTAAAATTTTTGCTAAGATACATGTGTGTTACGTAATCGACTTGTAGAATATATAAAAGCAACATTTGTAAACATCAGTTGTCAATTTTCGCAATTTTCTCTTATAGAAACATCGTCTTCTGTGTAGTTTTAGATTTGAAATATTTAAGGTCTACTAAATTAAAAATTTGTTTGTACGTATAATTTATCCAAGCGCTAAATGCAAAGATAATTAATCAAATCCAAGGAAACAAATCGTAAAATCTGAAATGTTTGTATATATATCTTGAAACAATGGTAACGTACGAAATAAAATTTTTATCATACAAAAGAATTTCTCTTCTTACACGTACATTGTGTATAACGTCCAATGGCAGAAGAAAATGGTATATTAACGCGAATAATGCGATATCTTCTAATAGCTGAAATAAAACCTGTAGCTGTAGCAACTATGAATTTCTAAAAATTTGATAAGTAATAGTATAAAGAAATGTCAGCATTTCTTATTGATCAATAGTATAAACTTATATTAACAAAATCACATGACAACAAGGAAACTGTAAAGTACCTTATAATGTAACTCGCAAAAATGAAATAAATACGAAGATTTACAAGAATTAGTTGAAGAAATGGAATTGAAAAGGTTTCTGAATCATAGGCTGATTTTAAAAGTAAACATTGAAATTTTCTGAGAGACACGAGTAGCGTATCAGAAGCAAACGTATTAAATCGCGGTTTTAATGCTATTTCTTCAACATCCAACGATTTTCCATAGACACATACTCGCTAACATACAACAATCTGTCTTATTAACGCGAACGAATATTAATCCTGTCGTTTCCCATGAAACATAACGCATCTGCTACCACCTAACACTATCCTCGCTCTCGAACGCTTTTCTCTTTCTCGATCAGCTCTAGGACATGTTACTTTGTACTGTTCGCTCTACTGGTTGCTCTTGGTGACGTAAAATCCGAAACATTACTCGGTAACCCTGAATTCACGTATCGAAATCTTCGCACGAACGATCCGCAGCAACTTAGAAACGAAATAGCCAAAGGAAGATTATTTTTCAGTTCGAGTACTTTGAGACGTAAATCGATAACCACTTACAAATCATATTAAATATCAAATAAGATTTTGTTGGAAATTATACAGAGAAGATAATTGCAATTATTTTCTTCTAATTATATTTAATTAATGAAATATTCAAACCATTTAAGCCACGAGTCTTTATACGTTTCATTGTAATAGCAACAAGGTTACCGCGTTATTACCGATAATTCTACGTCATCGAAATCTTAACCCTATCTAGGACAGTCGACCATGTGTCGAATACTTATCTATCAGTCACCCTTTCTTCCCACGAATCCCAAGCACTTTATATCTTCTCTTTTCTCTCGCGATTGTTTCTCAGTGCTCTTTTTAATCGCGTTTCTCGAGCTGGAAAAATCTATCCATCGATCGAACAATCATTCGTCAGGGTTCCCTTAAACGAAGAATTCTTGTTTCTTCTTTTCTTTTCTTTCTTTTTTTTTCTTTTTTGATTATGTCTCGGATATGGCTAGTTGGAGTGCGTTTCTCGCGTTCCTATCGGTATAGTTTCGTTTCTGTCTAATCCGAATATATCAGTACGTGTACCTTCATTCAGATTAATTAAGTTACTTGGATTTCAAGAGGATACTTGATGGAGAATGAAGGGAACGTATTTACGGATGTATGTAAAAAATTACAATTTTGGATTAGAAACATATATTTATAATAAATAAATTTTATATATACGAAATATAACAGAATGTAAAGTTTATAAGAAGAAGCATCGGTACATATCAGTAAGTTCTAAACAAAATTTAGAAGTAAGATTACATTATTTCTTTAAGTCAACGAACAACTGAAAGGTCTCGAGTTTGTTTTTAAAACCTGAAAGCATATTTAATTAAGTTTCGTTTGGTCAAGTAAATTCATTCGTATCGGTATGTGAAATATTGCTAATCATATGCTATCAAGAGTCTTTGGTAATTGATGAGAACAAGTATAGAAATTCGAGTAAAATAGATGAAAATTGCAGGCTGGTTTCGTATTACCCGAATTGAAATTTGTTGAATCGAAGTAAATTGACTAATCCAAACGAAGCTTATGCGGTTATTCTAATGCTTCTTCCCATTAAACGAATAGTAGCGGAAATATTTCGTTGAAAAGGAAATGAACGTTTCATCGAAAACGGACGGATCTTAATACAAACGATAGATTATTAAAATCTATGATACTTAATGGATAATTGTATACTTGATATTTTGATCACCGTGTTTTGTACGTATTCGTATGTTTGTAAAATGAAGGATCGAAAGAATTTCGAACATTCAATTAACTGAAAGACTAACTGGGATACAGAGTCTTTTGGGTTTCGATATTTGAACATGAATAGATTCGATTTTTGCCTACTTTATGTGAAGCTCTGAGTATTGACAACGACTAGATTTTAAAATGTTAATTAGGTCACCGAGAATACATCTTATACACCAATAGTGTGAATCCTCCTCCACTTGTTCATCTCTTTGAGCAAAGGATTAATGGCAAAGGACGAATATTTACTCTTAACGTCCACTTTGATTACTTACAAACCATATTGATCACAGATATAACGAGAACGATGCGATTTCTTACGAACGAGTCGTATAATTGCAGGAAGCTTCGAAATTTTCATCGCTTGCAAATTTCATGTTTACGTAAAACTCGTGAAACTTATTCTAATGAAAACGGTTTGCTGAAAGTTCCTGTAACCAGGAACCACCGTGTAAAAAAAAAAAGATTTTTAAGGGGCAAAGTTTCGCGGCAACTTGTATTTTTTCCTGTTCGTTGAATTTAACGTAAACAACAAGTCAAAGGATTGTAAAACGATACTCTAATTTTAGGTACGGTCATTTTATGCGCAAACGAAAAATACTTCGACGAAGCAACGAGGAGAACGAGACCAGTCAATTTGTGATAATAAAAATTGTGTACGTTACCAATGAACGCGAATACGTGGACTGTTAAGAATATAAAAAGTGGAGTTAGGCCCTTGTTACTCTAGAACAGTACACTTATACATATTTTCCGCACGTTTTTCGTCGTGTGCACTCACTCAACGAAACGCAGCGAAAAAAAAAAAAAAAAAGAAATCGCATCACTGACTTAAACGTTTATTTTATAATTCCTATTTTTAGGTCTGAAATGATCCGAAACGCTTTCCTCGCTGAACCGTCAAACGACACAACCCTCTCCTCTTTCCTCCTTCTTCCCTCTTCGTTCTAAATACCCTTCCATCGTCTCAGTGTCTATGGTTCACACCTTAGACTAGGTGAAACCCTGAACAGTTTACGCAGTTGGAAAATAGATATTATAATTGATAACGGGAATTGGAGGCGTTATACACGCGGAAACATTCGACAGTCGATCTACGAGAAAATAGAGTTCTTTTTTTTTGTCTTTTTAAGTTTAACAAGGACAGATCAAGTGTTTGTCATCCTCCAACTGTGGATGCGATCGAATTGCAAGTTTAAGCGGGCGAAGTATTCGTTGGCTGAAAATATCGTACATAAAGGATCACGACCTTTTCCTTTCGTTTTTCTTCTTTTGTAATTTTGGAAAAGGAGTTTAATATGTGCATATCTAATTTCTATACAATTAATAATAATATACTTAGTAAGTTTCTATAATAAGTACGTATATATATGTATATAAAAGAAAATTAATGCAGAACTCGACGGAATGATTTGTAAAGAAAGAAACTAATAGGATTACAAAAAGCTCTAAACGCACATTATTTATTACTAATATAATGACTTTCACAATTAAGCTGGTACGACTTTATATCGCTTACTTCCTGCTATTCAAAATTATTTAAAATGAAAACATCGATAAATTTTTTAATGGGAAGTTCATATCTATTTTGGTATATATTTTTCATCTTGTCTTGTGTAAGGAGAAATAAAAGTGATTTAATGGCCTGTGTTATCCCCTTTAGAAATATGGCTACCACCTATCTATATTAATAGCAAAAAATAAAAGGAACTCCCCTATGTTTCTAAGCTCAGTTTATAGACTACAGAATTAAACTATCGAAGTAGCTGCTTCTCCCTGAATCTCTTAACCGAAATAACTCCTGCGTACAACGATCGAAAAATATAAGCTTTTAATATACAAACCAGGCAGATAGTCGACCTGCTTATGCTACATGTGACAAAATTTAAGATAAAATCGAAAAAAACGTGATTCCCTGTCTAACGATATTGTTAGCTGGAAATTGCGAAATACTTAATATTTGCACAAATTAATTTCTGAATGTTAAAAGTAATGAAACATAATGAATTGAATATAAGAAGTAACGGTAGCCACGTCGATATAACAAATAATTATAGTTCTATAAATTTTGAAGATATGAAAGCTAATATAAATTTTTAAAAATTTGTAAGTGTTACATTTCGCTCTATTTCTCTTTTCTTTTAGTATTTGAATATTAATTGCACAAGAAATTATTCATATTCATTGCGCAACAAATTATCCAACCATAAATCTTTTTGTAGTACGTGATCCTATTATTACAATATCTCGAGTATCGTAGTTACCTGTTAATCGACACCTGCTTAACCTGTTCAGAGACTACATCATCGAAGGGTAAACGTCGACCATTAACTTTACTATCCACCTCGAAATATGCAAAGCGGCATAAATCGCATCGTATCATCGAAACCTTCGTAAATAATTGTCATACTTCGTCCGTCTAAATTCGCTCTCTCACCTCTCACTTCCGATCATATTGAGTACATTATTATAACGACGAATAATTCTCTTCTATCGCTAAACATTATATATCTTTGACACTCAACAATATAATCCTTTAAACATTGAACCACGATATTTATTGACTCTTTGTAAAAGCTTCGCTTTTACTATCATCGCTATCGATAACAATAATTCCTAATTTAAAAAAAGTCAATAAAATAGATCATCATAGTTATGAATTATTCTTCTCTATTTTCAGTCTGTGAAAATGGAAGTAAAAGTATTAAACTTCGATAAAACGTCATATTAATCAGTCGTTGGAGATATCGAAAGAAGTAAACCGAAACTATAAATAAATATATGAATCGCTTACGTTATCGTATGCTTAGTGCGTAATTCTCTTAGGTAATTAAAATTCTCAGAGATTTTCAATCTCACTTTAAATTCCATTGCCACGATGGTGGTAATGCTGAAAGGATTAAAACGACTAAAATATAGCAACAATCATGTTTTTAACAAAAATATTCTATATACCATCAATTAACGATCAACAAGTGAACGCAGAAAGAAGGATAGCGCTAATCATCCTTGCTTTAGCAAGATAATACTGTCTAAGAGCGCGTCATTTTTCCCCTTTCTCAGCACTTACAATTAGATCCGCTTCCTTCCCTTTTTAAATCCCCTCGACTTTCCAATTCCTCGAAATTTACGCTCTTGAACGATCACACTTATTCTCTCGATAAACGGTATAGCGTAACTGGTACTTAGATATGAAACATTTCACGAGTCAACATCGATAAAATACCGAACACTTACGTAACTTGTCGGATAACATCAAATATTCTACGATAAAATTGTCTAGTGGATTAATAGACATTTAGCCTGTATTTTTTTCCCTCTTTTTTTCTTTTTTTCTTCTCTTTTTTTTTTTTTTTTTGTTTATGGCTAGTGATACGAGATTATATAGATGTAAATTACGACGAGGCGGAATTAACCGCGAACTCCTATTGATTTTGTCAGCTAAATTGAACATGCGCAATAACACGGAACGCTTAAATTGAACATGCGCAATAGCAGGGAACGCTTAAATTGAACATGCGCAATAGCACGGGAAGCTTAAATTGATCCGCTGTGCAAGGGAACAGTCTTAGATAAGCTACTGTACCGAACACTCACGGAACCTATCGGATAACATCAAATATTCTGCGATAAAATTGTCTAGTGGATTAATAGAGATTTAGCCTGTATTTTCTTTTCTTTTTTTTTCTTTTTTTTTTTCTTTTCTTTTTTTTTTTTTTTTGGTTATGGCGAGTGATACGAGATTACATTGTGCGCGTCATTTTTCCCCTTTCTCAGCACTTACAATTAGATCCGCTTCCTTCCCTTTTTAAATCCCCTCGACTTTCCAATTCCTCGAAATTTACGCTCTTGAATGATCACACTTATTCTCTCGAAAAACGGAATAACGTAACTGGTACATAGATATGAAACATTTCACGAGACAACATCGATAATATACCGAACACTTACGTAACTTGTCGGATAACATCAAATATTCTACGATAAAATTGTCTAGTGGATTAATAGACATTTAGCCTGTATTTTTTTCCCTCTTTTTTTCTTTTTTTCTTCTCTTTTTTTTTTTTTTTTTGTTTATGGCTAGTGATACGAGATTATATAGATGTAAATTACGACGAGGCGAAATTAACCGCGAACTCCTATTGATTTTGTCAGCTAAATTGAACATGCGCAATAACACGGAACGCTTAAATTGAACATGCGCAATAGCACGGGAAGCTTAAATTGATCCGCTGTGCAAGGGAACAGTCTTAGATAAGCTACTGTACCGAACACTCACGGAACCTATCGGATAACATCAAATATTCTGCGATAAAATTGTCTAGTGGATTAATAGAGATTTAGCCTGTATTTTCTTTTCTTTTTTTTTTTTCTTTTCTTTTTTTTTTTTTTTTTGGTTATGGCGAGTGATACGAGATTACATTGATGTGAATTACGACGAGGCGAAATTAACCGCGAACTCCTATTGATTTTGACAGTTAAATTGAACATGCGCAATAGCACGGAACGCTTAAATTGATCCGCTGTGCAAGTGAACATTATCTTAGATAAGATACTTTACACGGGAGCAATTGAATCGTTCAGTGATTTCCAACTGAAAAAGGTAAGGTCATTGCTATATCTTAATAATTTGTATAATGAAGCTTTAGCGTAGGTAGAGATAAATACGTAACTTTCCTCGCTAGAATACGTTACAATGTGTGTGTCCGTGTGTGAGATTTTTTTTTATCATTTTCTTTGTTTTCTTCGTGTTCTTATATATGTAAAATCGAAAGCAGTGGAGTAGCGTAATTTTCCCTAACGGTTTTACATCGCAGCGCGCGTGCGCAGAGTCGTGTCACAGTCTTTTCAGGCGGCATCTTCGTCACATTGACAGTCTTCTATCTGGTCGCGATCGATAAATTTTTTTTGGTCCTTTCCTTTTCTACATTTCATGCGATTCGCTATACCGATTACAAGTTTTCACATACTATCTTACAACGAAATAATGGCCATTGAATGTTAAACGACGATAATGGTTAAATATTCTTACCAGTCTACGTTGGAACTGGTGAAACTTGTAAAAAAAGAAAGCAGAATGTCAAACATCTTCTCTGGTAAAGTAAACGAGAATGAAAATGAAATTTAACAATTTTAAAATAATTTAATAAATTACAAAAATACTTTAATTGTCATATAATTAATCGTATATGCTATTGGAATGAAAGATATAATTTAATAGGATTGTGGTGTTCGAGTATATGAAAAAATATACTGATTATTCCTCTTTAAAAAAATAAATTCATAGGAATATCTCTCTTCTGTTGGAACTTTCAATGCCATTCTTCGTTCGACCGCCACCCGATCGATCATCGATCGTTATTGAACCTATCTGCGATATACAATTACCTGTTATTAGCGTG
This sequence comes from Bombus fervidus, assembly GCF_041682495.2. Classification (NCBI taxonomy): domain Eukaryota; kingdom Metazoa; phylum Arthropoda; class Insecta; order Hymenoptera; family Apidae; genus Bombus; species Bombus fervidus. The sequence goes on along the minus strand of NW_027212625.1, from coordinate 27,848 downwards.
TTGTATCTTTGGCAATAAATTTTTAGGCGGACTCGTCATCAAAGGTGAAAGGAACATGTTAGATTTGCTGGATTGTGGTCGAACCGGTTTTCCTAGGATCCTTCAAGATTGACGGTCCAGGAAGGTTCTGAGTGATGACAGACGTGCTCGGGGGTTGTTCCATCATTGGATCACTGTCTATCAGGATTACGGTGTCTCTAGCGGTATTGTATTCTGCTGATGGCCCTACGTTAGAATTTATTTCATGAAACCTAGTAGATCTAGTAGGTTGTAACATATAAAATGTCTGATTTTATTGTATCAATGTTTCCTAAATTTTCCTATTTCAACAAATGTCTGTATCTTTGTACAATACAATACAACTGAAGGTTTTTTTTGTATCGTTTTAACTTTGTAATTTCTGCGTGTAGAAATGTGTTTCTCTTAGCGTTTGGTGAAGTGCGGAGTCGTTAAACATCGGACATTCTATATGATACAACACGATAAATATTTGCTTATATTAGTTCGTGTATGTACATATGCAAAGATTTGCTTGAAACTCTGTTTGGACTTCTCTAAATATGCATGACGTTATTCTACACATTGTACGCAATTTCTCTTGTTCCATTAACATCATGTTATGAAGCTATTAATTAACGTTGGCTTATATGCAAGAAATATACGTTATAGTTAGGATTTGCTTATCACAAGAGCAATAATTTCTCTATTATACGATGATAATTATATTAGGACAATTTGAATGTATCATTACATTCTTCGTAAAATTTTCCGAAAATGTTAGTCGTGAAAAGAATTCCTTCCGCAAAATATAATTAAGAACTAATGAAATACCATTGGGTGATTAATAATTAGCAATTATCCTAAATATATGTAAATCGATCGTTATAATCCTTCACTGATAAAATTGCCACTTGTCACTTAAAATTCTATCGACCTATTTAATACGATTATAAACTATTGACATTTTGTATTTGCATTTTGCATATCTGGTTTTGTCATAGATGCACGAACGTCCGCAGACTGCTCGTAACATTTGTGCTTTACAAATAAAACAATCGTGTATTTGCTAGCGTTTCATTCTATCAGAATTTGGTCGACAACTATACGACTGATATATTATAGTTTTAAAATACGAGGCACATATTTTCTGCAGCACCCTGCATATCCAACAATCGCGTATCCAGACGTATCTGATTATCGATCACCGTCAGCACACGATGTAAGCAGAGACCTCTACACAAATCCGAGATAATTTCGTTTAATATAAGAAAAACACCGTTTCCTTGTACCTGTACAGCGTTAACCTTCGCTCGGTCATAATGGCATCGAATGTCTATCATAGCTTATTATATTTAGATTAATTATTATCTGCTACCAGCCGAGTTAAATGCAATTAGAACCGAAACTGATGAAAATTGCGCCTCGTACGACCATGCATCCACCACGCCGCTCCACGCCGTGCCGTAACGTAATACACGTCCTGTCGGATGATGTTTACTTGCACACGACTGGAGCTTAATCAAGTCCTTGATTACCTGGCAGATCACCTGGCAGATCATCTGGTGTGTGAGTGATCGTTATCGACGGGATAGATAAATTCTTGGCCCCACGACCCCACTTAGAAGTAGGTTGTAAAAGCATCTTCGCGCGGCACCAAACATTATTCCCGTTGTTCTTCATTTGCCCTCTTCCTGATCTTTGCCATGACAGCCTGTCGTCGAGATCGTTGCCATTATTGCTCTCCTCGTCGTAGGTAGAACGATGACTCCGATTCCTCAGTTGATACTGTAATGAATAACGTATATATATATACGTATATATACCTGGGAATATTTTGATAATATTAGTGGAATTGTTGATAAAACTATTAGGATACCAAGGTTGAGCTATACGTATTTTAATTATTATGAGAAGCAAGAGTCCTTTTTTTCTCTTAATTCTGAAGCGTCATTTACTATGCGCATAGTTCATAGAAATATTAACACTTTATTGATCAGGCGGCTTTTGCTATAAATAAAAATTGCCACGCGACTGGAATGGAAGGATTTTTAGAAAATGAAAGAAAACATCGATGGTTCTTTATCGTGTATTTTAAATCAATCGAGATATTGATATTTTACTTCCTAAAATACTGCACTTACGCACTTTTTTCGAAGTGTCAAAGCATTTTCGATATTTGTTTAGATAGAAGGAGAATGTTTGTAAGGACGAATGAATGTAAAGGTAAATGATCGTAAAGACGGCGTGAAGTGTATAATATCTAGGGAGATACAATCTCCAAATCATTGCTGTCAGTGTATTGTCATTCAATGTAGCTATTATTACTTCGCTTTGTTATAACTTATATAAAATCATATAGTAACTACGCACAGAAGCTCTAACTCTAAACTGCTAATTTTCACGAAAAGGGGAAAAGACTTTCGACCGATATGATGACTGGTGCACCTAAGTACTTTGTTATATTAATATAACTGTTTCTGTGTTACAATCATACATGACAAAACACTCGAGAATTGAAAGAACTTCTGTCTATGCAATCAAGGACTCTTATAATCGGCGTGCCAATAATCAATATTCCAATAATCCACATTCTATTGTATGTACCAATCCTGAAACTCTCATTCAATTCCTCCGACTTCAAGAGACCAAATACTTTAAATGTTATCGTGTTCCTAAATTACTTTGTAAACGACGACACTCGTATTTCACCGCGAACAACGTCGAACGATTTAATTTTACTTACGAGAGCCACACCAATGATGACCAATATTGGTAGCATACTGATAATCCATCCAACAATGTTCGCCCATTTTGGATAAACGTAGTTATTGTATGTAAGCGGATGGTATTCGACCCAATTAGAAAATAGGATGAAGAAGATCGTAGCTGGTGTAATCACTTTCCACATCCATTTCCAGAAAAGTCTCCAGAAACGACTATGAGATCCGACCATCTGCTGCACGTCGTCGAGAAATCGATCCGCACCGTAGATCCAGCCGACCACGATACATTCGCTTATGGCGATGAATAACACCGCCCAATTCGCTGCGTACTTGTCCATCAAATGCAACCAGTACATACCAGACTGCAAGTGCAGCGAAATGTGACATTTTAATTAAGAGCATTCTTCTTCAAAAAAGTAAAATACTTTGTAATTTTTAATTTATATGTTATGGATCCGTAGAAAAATAAATGTGAAACTCTGTCTCATTTTTTTGTAACCTTTTACTTGGGAAAATAAATTATAACGTACATGGAACATATAAGCAGATTGAATATTGTGAAAGACGATAATTATTTTATTTATCGTACACTAATATTTCTAAGATACTTTAGGGTATAGGTAATAGATATATAAAAGGAGATAACAGCTACGAATAACACTAGAATATTCAGATTGTAAAGATAATAAGACGATGAAGTAAAAAGTAGTACAGTTTTATAAATGGACAGGCAGTTTATCTGTTAGCTTACGGCCATAATTTAAGATATACATAAATACACTCGAGAGCTCCATCTGATAAGTATCGCGTACTTGTTATATATTAGTAGATATAATTACGTTATCAAGTGACAAGATTATGCATTACAGATTATTAATTACAGAATATTAATATAATATGAAGTTACCTAGATATGTGAATTCGATATAATAATTAAAGCACATATATAATCGTAGGTTCCTAATATTATCTTCATCGATATAATAAATTTCTATAACTAATATAAAGCTTTTTATAATGATCACTTATTTTGAATTTAGTCGTGTATTACTTGGTATTTTTTAATCTTATAAATGAAAAGTGATTAAAGTTCGATGAATACAAGTTTCTAGTTATTAGTAACGTTTACGAATTCTTTTTTCTACGTTTGAAATTATTTACTTATCCTTTTTAGTATCAGTTGTAGAAAAGAAATATTCGCGGTTTCTTCTATGTACAATATAAACTTACATTGGTAGTGAAAATGAGACCACCGAGGTAACCGAATACAGATGTTGCCAGGACGACCCAAAATTTGTATTTTCTCAATACTGGAAAGCCATCGAGGATCGCTGTAGTAACAGTTTCTATCAGAGCGAGTTGAGAATCGAGACCCAAAGTGAACAGCATCATGAAGAAGAGCACCGACCAAAGTGATGCAAGTGGTAAACGAGTTACTGCCTATTTGTATGACATAAAAGTATATAATTAACACAGTATACTTTATATATGTAATGAATATATAAAATATATCTTTTAATGATTAATGTATGATAATGTTTATACAAATGTTTTAGTCTGATATATATTCTTAGATAGTATAACATTTAATATTAAAAGAATGTGTAGCTAATACACTGCAGCATAAAATGTAGCAGTAGAATAAAAAGTAAAATAACAAAACGATCAATGCTGTTACAGAGGTAGGTACTTTCGTTTTGTATGAAAATAAAGAAGTAATCTGATTTGTAATCCTAAAGTCTTTCAGTTCTCCCTATAATGTCGATTTCTAAAATTTACTTCAGTCTATCGTCTTTTACTTCTTTCATCGAATCTGTAGAAATGAATTGTATAAATACTACTGATACGTAATAAACATTGATTGCACAATAATTATTAGACTATGGTTGTTCATGTAAATTCGGATATTTATAAACACAATCAAGGAAAGATAGAATAGATAGATAAATCAAGGTCTACAGATATTATAACGAATAATTTACATCGAATATCATATATATTTTAGCGCACTACACATACACTTCTGCATGCTTAAATTTCCCTTAAATGTATAAACCGCAATCTAGTAATAATTACACGTATCATTCTAACAAATCTATCGAAATGTTAATCGAAATATTTTGAAGCGCGTGAAGAGCAAAGAAAAATAAATGAAACCAAGACACGATCCAAAGACACGATCAAATACATGATAAACTTTTAAAAAATATTCATCCAACATAATGTCACAAAAAAGAACTCGAGCCTGATCTAAAATAAGTTTACAAAAGGAAGAACGTTTTATGCTAATAATAATTCTATATTCACGTACCTCAGGATAGACAATGAAAGCCAGTCCAATACCCTGATCGACGACAGACGAGACAGGAACGCGAAACTCGTGAGCCAGGAATCCGATCACAGAAAAAATGAAAAGACCAGCGAAGAAGGACGTGACGAGATTGCCGATGGTGACGATCCACGCGTCCCTGTAGCAGTTGTTGTGGAATTTGTTGTAGGAGCTGAGCGTTATCAAACCACCCCAAGCAGGGCTCAAGGAGAAGAAAACCTGCACAGCCGCTTCGCCCCACACTTTCGCGGACAGTAGCCTTTTCCAATTGGGCATTAGATAAAAGAGAATGCCCTCCCGGGCGCCGGGAAGTAAAATCCCTCGAATGAAAAGAATGATCTACGAACAGAAAACAGACTTCTTCGTTTACAGCTCTCCGCGTTGGTTGGAATCAAAAAAGGTGTGTGGGGAAAATCATTCGATATGATAGGACGCGTATTAGCAGGAATTGAAAAAAGTAATCGCGATATTAACAAGTATGGAAAATAAGTCAGATTATAGAATTCCAGAAGAAAATAAAAATTCTAAAGAAGAGTTGATCAAAATTACGCTTACCAGAATGATGTGTGGAAAGAGAGCAGTGAAATATACAACCTTTCCTGAGTTTTGAACACCTTTGTACAGACAGAGGAAGACGATAACCCAAGTCAGCAGGAGAGTAATTGCCATCGGGTATCGAATTGAACCTATGTCGTCGATGCCGCTACTTAACCCCAACACTACAGTGCTGCGTAACGTATGATTGAAATGATATATTAGAAAAGTGGTTTAGTTCGCAACTAATAACTTTATTTTCTGAATTATTTCGCGTTTATCACTACTGAATCAATTACACGATACGAAGCATAATTCTTATTTTGTTAGATTTAATAGCAATACTTGTGAATGTACTCTACTTACATGAAATATTCCTCGGCATCTGATTTTTTAATTAAGGCACTGGTGATGTTTCCCACAGTCACATTACCAAAGACTATCTCAGTGGAATTGAAACATTTTGGGTCGAAGGTGTTCGTGGCTAGATCTACACATTGCGCTAAAGGTTCTGGCATGAAGCAGTCGCTGGTGCTCCATGGTGATCCGCACTTGCCCCATGGCAGATTATCATATTCTGTACAAACCGATTAATATTTCTTTATCGATATTAAACACTGATATTTTAATAATGTTCCCTTGGTCTAAGAGACGTGCAATGAATTATTTTTTATTGCCATCGTCGCTAAATAGATAGATTAACGACAACACAATTCGCAAATTGGTTGCAACATTCTCTGAGTAAACTAAAACGATCGCTATTTTCTCTGTCGATTGCTGTCGATTGCTGTCGATTGCTCTGCCTATCAAATTCGTCAAACACTAAAGCTACGTGTTAGAGCTCGTCGTTGGGCCGAGTTTATGACACGGCCAGGAATAATTGCTATTTTTGAGAGTTAGGACATTGCGATTCTACCATCTGGGTATCAACATGCAGATGGTGCACTGACACAGTAAGTGATGTAAATGATGTAACGCTATAAATTGAAATTTTAAGAAACACGTTGGCTGCCACGGTGGTCATCGCGTTACTGAGCTTTTTAGAACGATTGAAACAAGATCACAGACTTAAACATTTTCGACAGTGCGAATGATTTACATAACGCTGTCGAAAGAAGTGGGCAAATACGATATAATAGTTTGCAGAAATTAAATGTTTAATGATGTACTATATTTCAATCTAGAACCGCCCTCTAAAAGACACTTCGCGACTCCCTCCCGCTATACAAAACATTCCTCATAAGCCAATGAAAACATATTAAAATGATAGATATTTTAGAATATAAAACTAACTAAAAGTAACCTTGACAATCACCTAAAAACACTTCGCAACTCCGTTGTGGAATCTGGTACCTAACGATCTCCGTCAAATCTACTCAAACCCTACGAAACTTTCCACATGATCGAACCGACATCCATTCCCATAGCAAAACTTATCTGTTCCCTTTGTTCCCATACAAAATTCTTTAAACGCCAATCGATTAAGTAGCAACTTTTTCCTCGATACAGGTGGGTCTTCTGATAACCGAGGCGATATTCAGCGTTTCCGGCGAAGCGTATGTCGGCTGGAAGGTGTCCAGAGTCAATAGAGTAACGATTCACTGGATCCTGCACGCCACCGGTCTAGCATTAGTATTAGTCGGACTGATCATCATCGTGGTCAACAAGAACAACAACAATAATCCGCATTTTGTCACGCCTCACGCGATCCTCGGATTGGTCAGCATTATCTTGGCGTTTCTAACAGCTGCGTTCGGCATCGTCACCAACAATTCCAGGTGGCTGTATCCGCGTTTCAGGCCGGTTCTTCTGAAAATCATGCACGCGTTTGGTGGTATCATAGTCACGGTGCTCTTGCTTGCGACGTTGATCACGGGCACGTACACGAAATGGTGGCCTGGTGGCTATACTGGAAGAAGCTTGACGTTCACAGCGTTCTTCATCGCGGGTTTCTTCATCCTTCTGAAGCCGGTTCTAGGAGCTGTTTCGAGAAGCAGAGTGGTTTTCGGTCCGCCACCTGCTACCACCTAATTACTCTGTATAATATCGTATATTACTATAGCAAACGTCTACGTACTGTAGCAAAGGGAAACAATTTCAACGCTTTTATCCAGGATCAACGTACCTTCAACAACTTGACTACGAAGGCAGAGAATTTTAGATTTTCAAAGCCAATGAAATATGTTAAAGATTTATGAAGTACATGGTAAACGTGATGTACGTACTCGTCGATGAACGAGAAAGATTCTCATCCTTTTTGCATATGGGATAACTATAACAAAGCCTGAAGTAGATTCAAGAGCATGATTGTGTTCAGAGTTTGTTTGTAGTCTGTTCAATAAACGCGATTTATTTGTCTTACGTTACTCTAGATTCGATCAGAGATCAGCATAGCAATAGAGATCGATCTATAAAAATATTCTTATTGGATTAAGTATTTCGTGTCGATTACATTGACATAGATAAGACGCTTTTATCGTGTCACGTAGTAAGATAAGATTTAATCGAGTTAATTGCCACGATTGATTTTCGTTGAAACATCATAATCCAGATCTCTATAATTGAAATAGTTTTATTTTTTATGATTTCAAAATCCAAAGCTTTCTTCGTTATAAGAAAGGAAGAAATAACATTCTCTACTATTTAACGGCGTAGCAAGCATACTAGTATGGCATTAGTATAGCAGACAAAACGTATTAAATATATATTATCCGCTATAAATTTCACATTTTGAATTTTCATATATTTATTTTTTTAAAAAGTTGAAAATATGTATTTCTCGTACGTGAAGCAGGAAATGTACAGGATTTCTGATGAAGAAATAATTATTTTCTAAATCGTTCATTCTGAATTATTTATCATTCTGTTAACAATGTCAAAGGGTTAATCTACTTATAATTCAGACATTCCGTCCTCCGATGATTGTACAGCGATTACGACGACCAATTTTAAAGCTAGATTTAGATAATTTCTCTAATTCCTAAGATAATCGTCTCGATCGTTGTTAACGGTATCAAGATGATGTTCGATACTTTTCAAATATCCAGCTACAAAACTCTATTAATGCTAATCGTAAAATTCAAACTCAAGGCTTAAGTTAAAATAAACGAGTGATAATTTAAGTAAGCCATGTTTAACCAGATACTCGTAGAATTATTCATAAATGAACGAATAGAAAGATTTGTTATACCTCGATTGTGTTCATCGAACAGTTAATATGCCAAAAAAAAAAAAAAAAAAAGAAAGAAAACAAGAGAAGAGAAGGAAAGAAATGAAACGTTTATATAAATGCACCAAAAATGCTTGTAAACTCACCTGGCAAGAGAAAAACATATATTTTTAGATATATAAATAAGTAGTACATATAAGAAACGTTTACCAAAAAGATAATGCAGATTTGTAATATTAACTTATTAAGACATTATATAGTATCGTATAATATTATTTAAAAATAAAATATATATATTGAAATAATATTTGCTTGGACATTTAACATAAGATTATTAAATAAACGAATAGAGAAGACAATAGAGGCGGTGGCATTATCGTCAACCATATATATCAACACTTTATTAATTACACACGCATCATATATATATATATATATATATATATGTATGCATATGTATGTATATGTATATATATATATATATATAGAATTTACATAATGTATATATTTCCGCAATGCAATGTACATGTATATTAATACAATTTCTTATCCTCGATATGATCTGATCGTCTCTTATATATCGTATTTTTTCCACTTTCTCTCATCTTTCCCCTTAATTTCTCCTTTTCTTGGACCAACTTCTAAAATTCCTCGTAATCGTCAACGTACGATAAACATCCGAAATCGAACCTAATCACGCGTAAAACGTCCTCTCGTAATCTGTTTGTGTGGATCATCGTTAACGTTGTGTAACAACACGTAATGTATTATATACATATATATATGTATATATATATATATATATGTACGTACATTCATGTTTGATGTACACATATACATACGTGTATACGTGTTTGCGTTTGCGTATTATTTAGGTGCACGTTTATTTGATATAGATAGAACACGACTTTGGATTTTTCGTTTAAATTGCTTTGTCGTATTCCTTCGGTAGCTTCACTGCCTTAGAAGTTACATGCGTTTGATCATGCATTCGTCTATACGTTTCCCGTATGCCTCTCTGTTTGGTTGAAAATATACAATTTGATTGAGGTATACGTTAATTCTAGTGAAAACAATAGGATCGATAGAATTAACTAAATCTAATTTAAAAGATTCTAAAATTTTTGCTAAGATACATGTGTGTTACGTAATCGACTTGTAGAATATATAAAAGCAACATTTGTAAACATCAGTTGTCAATTTTCGCAATTTTCTCTTATAGAAACATCGTCTTCTGTGTAGTTTTAGATTTGAAATATTTAAGGTCTACTAAATTAAAAATTTGTTTGTACGTATAATTTATCCAAGCGCTAAATGCAAAGATAATTAATCAAATCCAAGGAAACAAATCGTAAAATCTGAAATGTTTGTATATATATCTTGAAACAATGGTAACGTACGAAATAAAATTTTTATCATACAAAAGAATTTCTCTTCTTACACGTACATTGTGTATAACGTCCAATGGCAGAAGAAAATGGTATATTAACGCGAATAATGCGATATCTTCTAATAGCTGAAATAAAACCTGTAGCTGTAGCAACTATGAATTTCTAAAAATTTGATAAGTAATAGTATAAAGAAATGTCAGCATTTCTTATTGATCAATAGTATAAACTTATATTAACAAAATCACATGACAACAAGGAAACTGTAAAGTACCTTATAATGTAACTCGCAAAAATGAAATAAATACGAAGATTTACAAGAATTAGTTGAAGAAATGGAATTGAAAAGGTTTCTGAATCATAGGCTGATTTTAAAAGTAAACATTGAAATTTTCTGAGAGACACGAGTAGCGTATCAGAAGCAAACGTATTAAATCGCGGTTTTAATGCTATTTCTTCAACATCCAACGATTTTCCATAGACACATACTCGCTAACATACAACAATCTGTCTTATTAACGCGAACGAATATTAATCCTGTCGTTTCCCATGAAACATAACGCATCTGCTACCACCTAACACTATCCTCGCTCTCGAACGCTTTTCTCTTTCTCGATCAGCTCTAGGACATGTTACTTTGTACTGTTCGCTCTACTGGTTGCTCTTGGTGACGTAAAATCCGAAACATTACTCGGTAACCCTGAATTCACGTATCGAAATCTTCGCACGAACGATCCGCAGCAACTTAGAAACGAAATAGCCAAAGGAAGATTATTTTTCAGTTCGAGTACTTTGAGACGTAAATCGATAACCACTTACAAATCATATTAAATATCAAATAAGATTTTGTTGGAAATTATACAGAGAAGATAATTGCAATTATTTTCTTCTAATTATATTTAATTAATGAAATATTCAAACCATTTAAGCCACGAGTCTTTATACGTTTCATTGTAATAGCAACAAGGTTACCGCGTTATTACCGATAATTCTACGTCATCGAAATCTTAACCCTATCTAGGACAGTCGACCATGTGTCGAATACTTATCTATCAGTCACCCTTTCTTCCCACGAATCCCAAGCACTTTATATCTTCTCTTTTCTCTCGCGATTGTTTCTCAGTGCTCTTTTTAATCGCGTTTCTCGAGCTGGAAAAATCTATCCATCGATCGAACAATCATTCGTCAGGGTTCCCTTAAACGAAGAATTCTTGTTTCTTCTTTTCTTTTCTTTCTTTTTTTTTCTTTTTTGATTATGTCTCGGATATGGCTAGTTGGAGTGCGTTTCTCGCGTTCCTATCGGTATAGTTTCGTTTCTGTCTAATCCGAATATATCAGTACGTGTACCTTCATTCAGATTAATTAAGTTACTTGGATTTCAAGAGGATACTTGATGGAGAATGAAGGGAACGTATTTACGGATGTATGTAAAAAATTACAATTTTGGATTAGAAACATATATTTATAATAAATAAATTTTATATATACGAAATATAACAGAATGTAAAGTTTATAAGAAGAAGCATCGGTACATATCAGTAAGTTCTAAACAAAATTTAGAAGTAAGATTACATTATTTCTTTAAGTCAACGAACAACTGAAAGGTCTCGAGTTTGTTTTTAAAACCTGAAAGCATATTTAATTAAGTTTCGTTTGGTCACGTAAATTCATTCGTATCGGTATGTGAAATATTGCTAATCATATGCTATCAAGAGTCTTTGGTAATTGATGAGAACAAGTATAGAAATTCGAGTAAAATAGATGAAAATTGCAGGCTGGTTTCGTATTACCCGAATTGAAATTTGTTGAATCGAAGTAAATTGACTAATCCAAACGAAGCTTATGCGGTTATTCTAATGCTTCTTCCCATTAAACGAATAGTAGCGGAAATATTTCGTTGAAAAGGAAATGAACGTTTCATCGAAAACGGACGGATCTTAATACAAACGATAGATTATTAAAATCTATGATACTTAATGGATAATTGTATACTTGATATTTTGATCACCGTGTTTTGTACGTATTCGTATGTTTGTAAAATGAAGGATCGAAAGAATTTCGAACATTCAATTAACTGAAAGACTAACTGGGATACAGAGTCTTTTGGGTTTCGATATTTGAACATGAATAGATTCGATTTTTGCCTACTTTATGTGAAGCTCTGAGTATTGACAACGACTAGATTTTAAAATGTTAATTAGGTCACCGAGAATACATCTTATACACCAATAGTGTGAATCCTCCTCCACTTGTTCATCTCTTTGAGCAAAGGATTAATGGCAAAGGACGAATATTTACTCTTAACGTCCACTTTGATTACTTACAAACCATATTGATCACAGATATAACGAGAACGATGCGATTTCTTACGAACGAGTCGTATAATTGCAGGAAGCTTCGAAATTTTCATCGCTTGCAAATTTCATGTTTACGTAAAACTCGTGAAACTTATTCTAATGAAAACGGTTTGCTGAAAGTTCCTGTAACCAGGAACCACCGTGTAAAAAAAAAAAGATTTTTAAGGGGCAAAGTTTCGCGGCAACTTGTATTTTTTCCTGTTCGTTGAATTTAACGTAAACAACAAGTCAAAGGATTGTAAAACGATACTCTAATTTTAGGTACGGTCATTTTATGCGCAAACGAAAAATACTTCGACGAAGCAACGAGGAGAACGAGACCAGTCAATTTGTGATAATAAAAATTGTGTACGTTACCAATGAACGCGAATACGTGGACTGTTAAGAATATAAAAAGTGGAGTTAGGCCCTTGTTACTCTAGAACAGTACACTTATACATATTTTCCGCACGTTTTTCGTCGTGTGCACTCACTCAACGAAACGCAGCGAAAAAAAAAAAAAAAAAAAGAAATCGCATCACTGACTTAAACGTTTATTTTATAATTCCTATTTTTAGGTCTGAAATGATCCGAAACGCTTTCCTCGCTGAACCGTCAAACGACACAACCCTCTCCTCTTTCCTCCTTCTTCCCTCTTCGTTCTAAATACCCTTCCATCGTCTCAGTGTCTATGGTTCACACCTTAGACTAGGTGAAACCCTGAACAGTTTACGCAGTTGGAAAATAGATATTATAATTGATAACGGGAATTGGAGGCGTTATACACGCGGAAACATTCGACAGTCGATCTACGAGAAAATAGAGTTCTTTTTTTTTGTCTTTTTAAGTTTAACAAGGACAGATCAAGTGTTTGTCATCCTCCAACTGTGGATGCGATCGAATTGCAAGTTTAAGCGGGCGAAGTATTCGTTGGCTGAAAATATCGTACATAAAGGATCACGACCTTTTCCTTTCGTTTTTCTTCTTTTGTAATTTTGGAAAAGGAGTTTAATATGTGCATATCTAATTTCTATACAATTAATAATAATATACTTAGTAAGTTTCTATAATAAGTACGTATATATATGTATATAAAAGAAAATTAATGCAGAACTCGACGGAATGATTTGTAAAGAAAGAAACTAATAGGATTACAAAAAGCTCTAAACGCACATTATTTATTACTAATATAATGACTTTCACAATTAAGCTGGTACGACTTTATATCGCTTACTTCCTGCTATTCAAAATTATTTAAAATGAAAACATCGATAAATTTTTTAATGGGAAGTTCATATCTATTTTGGTATATATTTTTCATCTTGTCTTGTGTAAGGAGAAATAAAAGTGATTTAATGGCCTGTGTTATCCCCTTTAGAAATATGGCTACCACCTATCTATATTAATAGCAAAAAATAAAAGGAACTCCCCTATGTTTCTAAGCTCAGTTTATAGACTACAGAATTAAACTATCGAAGTAGCTGCTTCTCCCTGAATCTCTTAACCGAAATAACTCCTGCGTACAACGATCGAAAAATATAAGCTTTTAATATACAAACCAGGCAGATAGTCGACCTGCTTATGCTACATGTGACAAAATTTAAGATAAAATCGAAAAAAACGTGATTCCCTGTCTAACGATATTGTTAGCTGGAAATTGCGAAATACTTAATATTTGCACAAATTAATTTCTGAATGTTAAAAGTAATGAAACATAATGAATTGAATATAAGAAGTAACGGTAGCCACGTCGATATAACAAATAATTATAGTTCTATAAATTTTGAAGATATGAAAGCTAATATAAATTTTTAAAAATTTGTAAGTGTTACATTTCGCTCTATTTCTCTTTTCTTTTAGTATTTGAATATTAATTGCACAAGAAATTATTCATATTCATTGCGCAACAAATTATCCAACCATAAATCTTTTTGTAGTACGTGATCCTATTATTACAATATCTCGAGTATCGTAGTTACCTGTTAATCGACACCTGCTTAACCTGTTCAGAGACTACATCATCGAAGGGTAAACGTCGACCATTAACTTTACTATCCACCTCGAAATATGCAAAGCGGCATAAATCGCATCGTATCATCGAAACCTTCGTAAATAATTGTCATACTTCGTCCGTCTAAATTCGCTCTCTCACCTCTCACTTCCGATCATATTGAGTACATTATTATAACGACGAATAATTCTCTTCTATCGCTAAACATTATATATCTTTGACACTCAACAATATAATCCTTTAAACATTGAACCACGATATTTATTGACTCTTTGTAAAAGCTTCGCTTTTACTATCATCGCTATCGATAACAATAATTCCTAATTTAAAAAAAGTCAATAAAATAGATCATCATAGTTATGAATTATTCTTCTCTATTTTCAGTCTGTGAAAATGGAAGTAAAAGTATTAAACTTCGATAAAACGTCATATTAATCAGTCGTTGGAGATATCGAAAGAAGTAAACCGAAACTATAAATAAATATATGAATCGCTTACGTTATCGTATGCTTAGTGCGTAATTCTCTTACGTAATTAAAATTCTCAGAGATTTTCAATCTCACTTTAAATTCCATTGCCACGATGGTGGTAATGCTGAAAGGATTAAAACGACTAAAATATAGCAACAATCATGTTTTTAACAAAAATATTCTATATACCATCAATTAACGATCAACAAGTGAACGCAGAAAGAAGGATAGCGCTAATCATCCTTGCTTTAGCAAGATAATACTGTCTAAGAGCGCGTCATTTTTCCCCTTTCTCAGCACTTACAATTAGATCCGCTTCCTTCCCTTTTTAAATCCCCTCGACTTTCCAATTCCTCGAAATTTACGCTCTTGAACGATCACACTTATTCTCTCGATAAACGGTATAGCGTAACTGGTACTTAGATATGAAACATTTCACGAGTCAACATCGATAAAATACCGAACACTTACGTAACTTGTCGGATAACATCAAATATTCTACGATAAAATTGTCTAGTGGATTAATAGACATTTAGCCTGTATTTTTTTCCCTCTTTTTTTCTTTTTTTCTTTTTTTCTTTTTTTCTTCTTTTTTTTTTTTTTTTTTTGTTTATGGCTAGTGATACGAGATTATATAGATGTAAATTACGACGAGGCGGAATTAACCGCGAACTCCTATTGATTTTGTCAGCTAAATTGAACATGCGCAATAACACGGAACGCTTAAATTGAACATGCGCAATAGCAGGGAACGCTTAAATTGAACATGCGCAATAGCACGGGAAGCTTAAATTGATCCGCTGTGCAAGGGAACAGTCTTAGATAAGCTACTGTACCGAACACTCACGGAACCTATCGGATAACATCAAATATTCTGCGATAAAATTGTCTAGTGGATTAATAGAGATTTAGCCTGTATTTTCTTTTCTTTTTTTTTCTTTTTTTTTTTCTTTTCTTTTTTTTTTTGTTTTTGGTTATGGCGAGTGATACGAGATTACATTGTGCGCGTCATTTTTCCCCTTTCTCAGCACTTACAATTAGATCCGCTTCCTTCCCTTTTTAAATCCCCTCGACTTTCCAATTCCTCGAAATTTACGCTCTTGAATGATCACACTTATTCTCTCGAAAAACGGAATAACGTAACTGGTACATAGATATGAAACATTTCACGAGACAACATCGATAATATACCGAACACTTACGTAACTTGTCGGATAACATCAAATATTCTACGATAAAATTGTCTAGTGGATTAATAGACATTTAGCCTGTATTTTTTTCCCTCTTTTTTTCTTTTTTTCTTCTCTTTTTTTTTTTTTTTTTGTTTATGGCTAGTGATACGAGATTATATAGATGTAAATTACGACGAGGCGAAATTAACCGCGAACTCCTATTGATTTTGTCAGCTAAATTGAACATGCGCAATAACACGGAACGCTTAAATTGAACATGCGCAATAGCACGGGAAGCTTAAATTGATCCGCTGTGCAAGGGAACAGTCTTAGATAAGCTACTGTACCGAACACTCACGGAACCTATCGGATAACATCAAATATTCTGCGATAAAATTGTCTAGTGGATTAATAGAGATTTAGCCTGTATTTTCTTTTCTTTTTTTTTTTTCTTTTCTTTTTTTTTTTTTTTTTGGTTATGGCGAGTGATACGAGATTACATTGATGTGAATTACGACGAGGCGAAATTAACCGCGAACTCCTATTGATTTTGACAGTTAAATTGAACATGCGCAATAGCACGGAACGCTTAAATTGATCCGCTGTGCAAGTGAACATTATCTTAGATAAGATACTTTACACGGGAGCAATTGAATCGTTCAGTGATTTCCAACTGAAAAAGGTAAGGTCATTGCTATATCTTAATAATTTGTATAATGAAGCTTTAGCGTAGGTAGAGATAAATACGTAACTTTCCTCGCTAGAATACGTTACAATGTGTGTGTCCGTGTGTGAGATTTTTTTTTATCATTTTCTTTGTTTTCTTCGTGTTCTTATATATGTAAAATCGAAAGCAGTGGAGTAGCGTAATTTTCCCTAACGGTTTTACATCGCAGCGCGCGTGCGCAGAGTCGTGTCACAGTCTTTTCAGGCGGCATCTTCGTCACATTGACAGTCTTCTATCTGGTCGCGATCGATAAATTTTTTTTGGTCCTTTCCTTTTCTACATTTCATGCGATTCGCTATACCGATTACAAGTTTTCACATACTATCTTACAACGAAATAATGGCCATTGAATGTTAAACGACGATAATGGTTAAATATTCTTACCAGTCTACGTTGGAACTGGTGAAACTTGTAAAAAAAGAAAGCAGAATGTCAAACATCTTCTCTGGTAAAGTAAACGAGAATGAAAATGAAATTTAACAATTTTAAAATAATTTAATAAATTACAAAAATACTTTAATTGTCATATAATTAATCGTATATGCTATTGGAATGAAAGATATAATTTAATAGGATTGTGGTGTTCGAGTATATGAAAAAATATACTGATTATTCCTCTTTAAAAAAATAAATTCATAGGAATATCTCTCTTCTGTTGGAACTTTCAATGCCATTCTTCGTTCGACCGCCACCCGATCGATCATCGATCGTTATTGAACCTATCTGCGATATACAATTACCTGTTATTAGCGTGTTGTATCTTTGGCAATAAATTTTTAGGCGGACTCGTCATCAAAGGTGAAAGGAACATGTTAGATTTGCTGGATTGTGGTCGAACCGGTTTTCCTAGGATCCTTCAAGATTGACGGTCCAGGAAGGTTCTGAGTGATGACAGACGTGCTCGGGGGTTGTTCCATCATTGGATCACTGTCTATCAGGATTACGGTGTCTCTAGCGGTATTGTATTCTGCTGATGGCCCTACGTTAGAATTTATTTCATGAAACCTAGTAGATCTAGTAGGTTGTAACATATAAAATGTCTGATTTTATTGTATCAATGTTTCCTAAATTTTCCTATTTCAACAAATGTCTGTATCTTTGTACAATACAATACAACTGAAGGTTTTTTTTGTATCGTTTTAACTTTGTAATTTCTGCGTGTAGAAATGTGTTTCTCTTAGCGTTTGGTGAAGTGCGGAGTCGTTAAACATCGGACATTCTATATGATACAACACGATAAATATTTGCTTATATTAGTTCGTGTATGTACATATGCAAAGATTTGCTTGAAACTCTGTTTGGACTTCTCTAAATATGCATGACGTTATTCTACACATTGTACGCAATTTCTCTTGTTCCATTAACATCATGTTATGAAGCTATTAATTAACGTTGGCTTATATGCAAGAAATATACGTTATAGTTAGGATTTGCTTATCACAAGAGCAATAATTTCTCTATTATACGATGATAATTATATTAGGACAATTTGAATGTATCATTACATTCTTCGTAAAATTTTCCGAAAATGTTAGTCGTGAAAAGAATTCCTTCCGCAAAATATAATTAAGAACTAATGAAATACCATTGGGTGATTAATAATTAGCAATTATCCTAAATATATGTAAATCGATCGTTATAATCCTTCACTGATAAAATTGCCACTTGTCACTTAAAATTCTATCGACCTATTTAATACGATTATAAACTATTGACATTTTGTATTTGCATTTTGCATATCTGGTTTTGTCATAGATGCACGAACGTCCGCAGACTGCTCGTAACATTTGTGCTTTACAAATAAAACAATCGTGTATTTGCTAGCGTTTCATTCTATCAGAATTTGGTCGACAACTATACGACTGATATATTATAGTTTTAAAATACGAGGCACATATTTTCTGCAGCACCCTGCATATCCAACAATCGCGTATCCAGACGTATCTGATTATCGATCACCGTCAGCACACGATGTAAGCAGAGACCTCTACACAAATCCGAGATAATTTCGTTTAATATAAGAAAAACACCGTTTCCTTGTACCTGTACAGCGTTAACCTTCGCTCGGTCATAATGGCATCGAATGTCTATCATAGCTTATTATATTTAGATTAATTATTATCTGCTACCAGCCGAGTTAAATGCAATTAGAACCGAAACTGATGAAAATTGCGCCTCGTACGACCATGCATCCACCACGCCGCTCCACGCCGTGCCGTAACGTAATACACGTCCTGTCGGATGATGTTTACTTGCACACGACTGGAGCTTAATCAAGTCCTTGATTACCTGGCAGATCACCTGGCAGATCATCTGGTGTGTGAGTGATCGTTATCGACGGGATAGATAAATTCTTGGCCCCACGACCCCACTTAGAAGTAGGTTGTAAAAGCATCTTCGCGCGGCACCAAACATTATTCCCGTTGTTCTTCATTTGCCCTCTTCCTGATCTTTGCCATGACAGCCTGTCGTCGAGATCGTTGCCATTATTGCTCTCCTCGTCGTAGGTAGAACGATGACTCCGATTCCTCAGTTGATACTGTAATGAATAACGTATATATATATACGTATATATACCTGGGAATATTTTGATAATATTAGTGGAATTGTTGATAAAACTATTAGGATACCAAGGTTGAGCTATACGTATTTTAATTATTATGAGAAGCAAGAGTCCTTTTTTTCTCTTAATTCTGAAGCGTCATTTACTATGCGCATAGTTCATAGAAATATTAACACTTTATTGATCAGGCGGCTTTTGCTATAAATAAAAATTGCCACGCGACTGGAATGGAAGGATTTTTAGAAAATGAAAGAAAACATCGATGGTTCTTTATCGTGTATTTTAAATCAATCGAGATATTGATATTTTACTTCCTAAAATACTGCACTTACGCACTTTTTTCGAAGTGTCAAAGCATTTTCGATATTTGTTTAGATAGAAGGAGAATGTTTGTAAGGACGAATGAATGTAAAGGTAAATGATCGTAAAGACGGCGTGAAGTGTATAATATCTAGGGAGATACAATCTCCAAATCATTGCTGTCAGTGTATTGTCATTCAATGTAGCTATTATTACTTCGCTTTGTTATAACTTATATAAAATCATATAGTAACTACGCACAGAAGCTCTAACTCTAAACTGCTAATTTTCACGAAAAGGGGAAAAGACTTTCGACCGATATGATGACTGGTGCACCTAAGTACTTTGTTATATTAATATAACTGTTTCTGTGTTACAATCATACATGACAAAACACTCGAGAATTGAAAGAACTTCTGTCTATGCAATCAAGGACTCTTATAATCGGCGTGCCAATAATCAATATTCCAATAATCCACATTCTATTGTATGTACCAATCCTGAAACTCTCATTCAATTCCTCCGACTTCAAGAGACCAAATACTTTAAATGTTATCGTGTTCCTAAATTACTTTGTAAACGACGACACTCGTATTTCACCGCGAACAACGTCGAACGATTTAATTTTACTTACGAGAGCCACACCAATGATGACCAATATTGGTAGCATACTGATAATCCATCCAACAATGTTCGCCCATTTTGGATAAACGTAGTTATTGTATGTAAGCGGATGGTATTCGACCCAATTAGAAAATAGGATGAAGAAGATCGTAGCTGGTGTAATCACTTTCCACATCCATTTCCAGAAAAGTCTCCAGAAACGACTATGAGATCCGACCATCTGCTGCACGTCGTCGAGAAATCGATCCGCACCGTAGATCCAGCCGACCACGATACATTCGCTTATGGCGATGAATAACACCGCCCAATTCGCTGCGTACTTGTCCATCAAATGCAACCAGTACATACCAGACTGCAAGTGCAGCGAAATGTGACATTTTAATTAAGAGCATTCTTCTTCAAAAAAGTAAAATACTTTGTAATTTTTAATTTATATGTTATGGATCCGTAGAAAAATAAATGTGAAACTCTGTCTCATTTTTTTGTAACCTTTTACTTGGGAAAATAAATTATAACGTACATGGAACATATAAGCAGATTGAATATTGTGAAAGACGATAATTATTTTATTTATCGTACACTAATATTTCTAAGATACTTTAGGGTATAGGTAATAGATATATAAAAGGAGATAACAGCTACGAATAACACTAGAATATTCAGATTGTAAAGATAATAAGACGATGAAGTAAAAAGTAGTACAGTTTTATAAATGGACAGGCAGTTTATCTGTTAGCTTACGGCCATAATTTAAGATATACATAAATACACTCGAGAGCTCCATCTGATAAGTATCGCGTACTTGTTATATATTAGTAGATATAATTACGTTATCAAGTGACAAGATTATGCATTACAGATTATTAATTACAGAATATTAATATAATATGAAGTTACCTAGATATGTGAATTCGATATAATAATTAAAGCACATATATAATCGTAGGTTCCTAATATTATCTTCATCGATATAATAAATTTCTATAACTAATATAAAGCTTTTTATAATGATCACTTATTTTGAATTTAGTCGTGTATTACTTGGTATTTTTTAATCTTATAAATGAAAAGTGATTAAAGTTCGATGAATACAAGTTTCTAGTTATTAGTAACGTTTACGAATTCTTTTTTCTACGTTTGAAATTATTTACTTATCCTTTTTAGTATCAGTTGTAGAAAAGAAATATTCGCGGTTTCTTCTATGTACAATATAAACTTACATTGGTAGTGAAAATGAGACCACCGAGGTAACCGAATACAGATGTTGCCAGGACGACCCAAAATTTGTATTTTCTCAATACTGGAAAGCCATCGAGGATCGCTGTAGTAACAGTTTCTATCAGAGCGAGTTGAGAATCGAGACCCAAAGTGAACAGCATCATGAAGAAGAGCACCGACCAAAGTGATGCAAGTGGTAAACGAGTTACTGCCTATTTGTATGACATAAAAGTATATAATTAACACAGTATACTTTATATATGTAATGAATATATAAAATATATCTTTTAATGATTAATGTATGATAATGTTTATACAAATGTTTTAGTCTGATATATATTCTTAGATAGTATAACATTTAATATTAAAAGAATGTGTAGCTAATACACTGCAGCATAAAATGTAGCAGTAGAATAAAAAGTAAAATAACAAAACGATCAATGCTGTTACAGAGGTAGGTACTTTCGTTTTGTATGAAAATAAAGAAGTAATCTGATTTGTAATCCTAAAGTCTTTCAGTTCTCCCTATAATGTCGATTTCTAAAATTTACTTCAGTCTATCGTCTTTTACTTCTTTCATCGAATCTGTAGAAATGAATTGTATAAATACTACTGATACGTAATAAACATTGATTGCACAATAATTATTAGACTATGGTTGTTCATGTAAATTCGGATATTTATAAACACAATCAAGGAAAGATAGAATAGATAGATAAATCAAGGTCTACAGATATTATAACGAATAATTTACATCGAATATCATATATATTTTAGCGCACTACACATACACTTCTGCATGCTTAAATTTCCCTTAAATGTATAAACCGCAATCTAGTAATAATTACACGTATCATTCTAACAAATCTATCGAAATGTTAATCGAAATATTTTGAAGCGCGTGAAGAGCAAAGAAAAATAAATGAAACCAAGACACGATCCAAAGACACGATCAAATACATGATAAACTTTTAAAAAATATTCATCCAACATAATGTCACAAAAAAGAACTCGAGCCTGATCTAAAATAAGTTTACAAAAGGAAGAACGTTTTATGCTAATAATAATTCTATATTCACGTACCTCAGGATAGACAATGAAAGCCAGTCCAATACCCTGATCGACGACAGACGAGACAGGAACGCGAAACTCGTGAGCCAGGAATCCGATCACAGAAAAAATGAAAAGACCAGCGAAGAAGGACGTGACGAGATTGCCGATGGTGACGATCCACGCGTCCCTGTAGCAGTTGTTGTGGAATTTGTTGTAGGAGCTGAGCGTTATCAAACCACCCCAAGCAGGGCTCAAGGAGAAGAAAACCTGCACAGCCGCTTCGCCCCACACTTTCGCGGACAGTAGCCTTTTCCAATTGGGCATTAGATAAAAGAGAATGCCCTCCCGGGCGCCGGGAAGTAAAATCCCTCGAATGAAAAGAATGATCTACGAACAGAAAACAGACTTCTTCGTTTACAGCTCTCCGCGTTGGTTGGAATCAAAAAAGGTGTGTGGGGAAAATCATTCGATATGATAGGACGCGTATTAGCAGGAATTGAAAAAAGTAATCGCGATATTAACAAGTATGGAAAATAAGTCAGATTATAGAATTCCAGAAGAAAATAAAAATTCTAAAGAAGAGTTGATCAAAATTACGCTTACCAGAATGATGTGTGGAAAGAGAGCAGTGAAATATACAACCTTTCCTGAGTTTTGAACACCTTTGTACAGACAGAGGAAGACGATAACCCAAGTCAGCAGGAGAGTAATTGCCATCGGGTATCGAATTGAACCTATGTCGTCGATGCCGCTACTTAACCCCAACACTACAGTGCTGCGTAACGTATGATTGAAATGATATATTAGAAAAGTGGTTTAGTTCGCAACTAATAACTTTATTTTCTGAATTATTTCGCGTTTATCACTACTGAATCAATTACACGATACGAAGCATAATTCTTATTTTGTTAGATTTAATAGCAATACTTGTGAATGTACTCTACTTACATGAAATATTCCTCGGCATCTGATTTTTTAATTAAGGCACTGGTGATGTTTCCCACAGTCACATTACCAAAGACTATCTCAGTGGAATTGAAACATTTTGGGTCGAAGGTGTTCGTGGCTAGATCTACACATTGCGCTAAAGGTTCTGGCATGAAGCAGTCGCTGGTGCTCCATGGTGATCCGCACTTGCCCCATGGCAGATTATCATATTCTGTACAAACCGATTAATATTTCTTTATCGATATTAAACACTGATATTTTAATAATGTTCCCTTGGTCTAAGAGACGTGCAATGAATTATTTTTTATTGCCATCGTCGCTAAATAGATAGATTAACGACAACACAATTCGCAAATTGGTTGCAACATTCTCTGAGTAAACTAAAACGATCGCTATTTTCTCTGTCGATTGCTGTCGATTGCTGTCGATTGCTCTGCCTATCAAATTCGTCAAACACTAAAGCTACGTGTTAGAGCTCGTCGTTGGGCCGAGTTTATGACACGGCCAGGAATAATTGCTATTTTTGAGAGTTAGGACATTGCGATTCTACCATCTGGGTATCAACATGCAGATGGTGCACTGACACAGTAAGTGATGTAAATGATGTAACGCTATAAATTGAAATTTTAAGAAACACGTTGGCTGCCACGGTGGTCATCGCGTTACTGAGCTTTTTAGAACGATTGAAACAAGATCACAGACTTAAACATTTTCGACAGTGCGAATGATTTACATAACGCTGTCGAAAGAAGTGGGCAAATACGATATAATAGTTTGCAGAAATTAAATGTTTAATGATGTACTATATTTCAATCTAGAACCGCCCTCTAAAAGACACTTCGCGACTCCCTCCCGCTATACAAAACATTCCTCATAAGCCAATGAAAACATATTAAAATGATAGATATTTTAGAATATAAAACTAACTAAAAGTAACCTTGACAATCACCTAAAAACACTTCGCAACTCCGTTGTGGAATCTGGTACCTAACGATCTCCGTCAAATCTACTCAAACCCTACGAAACTTTCCACATGATCGAACCGACATCCATTCCCATAGCAAAACTTATCTGTTCCCTTTGTTCCCATACAAAATTCTTTAAACGCCAATCGATTAAGTAGCAACTTTTTCCTCGATACAGGTGGGTCTTCTGATAACCGAGGCGATATTCAGCGTTTCCGGCGAAGCGTATGTCGGCTGGAAGGTGTCCAGAGTCAATAGAGTAACGATTCACTGGATCCTGCACGCCACCGGTCTAGCATTAGTATTAGTCGGACTGATCATCATCGTGGTCAACAAGAACAACAACAATAATCCGCATTTTGTCACGCCTCACGCGATCCTCGGATTGGTCAGCATTATCTTGGCGTTTCTAACAGCTGCGTTCGGCATCGTCACCAACAATTCCAGGTGGCTGTATCCGCGTTTCAGGCCGGTTCTTCTGAAAATCATGCACGCGTTTGGTGGTATCATAGTCACGGTGCTCTTGCTTGCGACGTTGATCACGGGCACGTACACGAAATGGTGGCCTGGTGGCTATACTGGAAGAAGCTTGACGTTCACAGCGTTCTTCATCGCGGGTTTCTTCATCCTTCTGAAGCCGGTTCTAGGAGCTGTTTCGAGAAGCAGAGTGGTTTTCGGTCCGCCACCTGCTACCACCTAATTACTCTGTATAATATCGTATATTACTATAGCAAACGTCTACGTACTGTAGCAAAGGGAAACAATTTCAACGCTTTTATCCAGGATCAACGTACCTTCAACAACTTGACTACGAAGGCAGAGAATTTTAGATTTTCAAAGCCAATGAAATATGTTAAAGATTTATGAAGTACATGGTAAACGTGATGTACGTACTCGTCGATGAACGAGAAAGATTCTCATCCTTTTTGCATATGGGATAACTATAACAAAGCCTGAAGTAGATTCAAGAGCATGATTGTGTTCAGAGTTTGTTTGTAGTCTGTTCAATAAACGCGATTTATTTGTCTTACGTTACTCTAGATTCGATCAGAGATCAGCATAGCAATAGAGATCGATCTATAAAAATATTCTTATTGGATTAAGTATTTCGTGTCGATTACATTGACATAGATAAGACGCTTTTATCGTGTCACGTAGTAAGATAAGATTTAATCGAGTTAATTGCCACGATTGATTTTCGTTGAAACATCATAATCCAGATCTCTATAATTGAAATAGTTTTATTTTTTATGATTTCAAAATCCAAAGCTTTCTTCGTTATAAGAAAGGAAGAAATAACATTCTCTACTATTTAACGGCGTAGCAAGCATACTAGTATGGCATTAGTATAGCAGACAAAACGTATTAAATATATATTATCCGCTATAAATTTCACATTTTGAATTTTCATATATTTATTTTTTTAAAAAGTTGAAAATATGTATTTCTCGTACGTGAAGCAGGAAATGTACAGGATTTCTGATGAAGAAATAATTATTTTCTAAATCGTTCATTCTGAATTATTTATCATTCTGTTAACAATGTCAAAGGGTTAATCTACTTATAATTCAGACATTCCGTCCTCCGATGATTGTACAGCGATTACGACGACCAATTTTAAAGCTAGATTTAGATAATTTCTCTAATTCCTAAGATAATCGTCTCGATCGTTGTTAACGGTATCAAGATGATGTTCGATACTTTTCAAATATCCAGCTACAAAACTCTATTAATGCTAATCGTAAAATTCAAACTCAAGGCTTAAGTTAAAATAAACGAGTGATAATTTAAGTAAGCCATGTTTAACCAGATACTCGTAGAATTATTCATAAATGAACGAATAGAAAGATTTGTTATACCTCGATTGTGTTCATCGAACAGTTAATATGCCAAAAAAAAAAAAAAAAAAAGAAAGAAAACAAGAGAAGAGAAGGAAAGAAATGAAACGTTTATATAAATGCACCAAAAATGCTTGTAAACTCACCTGGCAAGAGAAAAACATATATTTTTAGATATATAAATAAGTAGTACATATAAGAAACGTTTACCAAAAAGATAATGCAGATTTGTAATATTAACTTATTAAGACATTATATAGTATCGTATAATATTATTTAAAAATAAAATATATATATTGAAATAATATTTGCTTGGACATTTAACATAAGATTATTAAATAAACGAATAGAGAAGACAATAGAGGCGGTGGCATTATCGTCAACCATATATATCAACACTTTATTAATTACACACGCATCATATATATATATATATATATATATATGTATGCATATGTATGTATATGTATATATATATATATATATATAGAATTTACATAATGTATATATTTCCGCAATGCAATGTACATGTATATTAATACAATTTCTTATCCTCGATATGATCTGATCGTCTCTTATATATCGTATTTTTTCCACTTTCTCTCATCTTTCCCCTTAATTTCTCCTTTTCTTGGACCAACTTCTAAAATTCCTCGTAATCGTCAACGTACGATAAACATCCGAAATCGAACCTAATCACGCGTAAAACGTCCTCTCGTAATCTGTTTGTGTGGATCATCGTTAACGTTGTGTAACAACACGTAATGTATTATATACATATATATATGTATATATATATATATATATGTACGTACATTCATGTTTGATGTACACATATACATACGTGTATACGTGTTTGCGTTTGCGTATTATTTAGGTGCACGTTTATTTGATATAGATAGAACACGACTTTGGATTTTTCGTTTAAATTGCTTTGTCGTATTCCTTCGGTAGCTTCACTGCCTTAGAAGTTACATGCGTTTGATCATGCATTCGTCTATACGTTTCCCGTATGCCTCTCTGTTTGGTTGAAAATATACAATTTGATTGAGGTATACGTTAATTCTAGTGAAAACAATAGGATCGATAGAATTAACTAAATCTAATTTAAAAGATTCTAAAATTTTTGCTAAGATACATGTGTGTTACGTAATCGACTTGTAGAATATATAAAAGCAACATTTGTAAACATCAGTTGTCAATTTTCGCAATTTTCTCTTATAGAAACATCGTCTTCTGTGTAGTTTTAGATTTGAAATATTTAAGGTCTACTAAATTAAAAATTTGTTTGTACGTATAATTTATCCAAGCGCTAAATGCAAAGATAATTAATCAAATCCAAGGAAACAAATCGTAAAATCTGAAATGTTTGTATATATATCTTGAAACAATGGTAACGTACGAAATAAAATTTTTATCATACAAAAGAATTTCTCTTCTTACACGTACATTGTGTATAACGTCCAATGGCAGAAGAAAA
>NW_027212624.1:0-53312 GCF_041682495.2 Bombus fervidus | reverse complement strand
CGCAGAACATAGTGCACGCTGTATTAAGCGTCGAAACAAGCCCAACAACGCGCAAAACTCGATCATTCCTCGATTTTGACGAAAAATGACCGTAATTTCCTTGCCCGTGGAGATATTTCGACGTTTAAAACGCCCAAATTACTGCATTTTACGCGCAGAACATAGTGCACGCTGTATTAAGCGTCGAAACAAGCCCAACAACGCGCAAAACTCGATCATTCGTCGAATTTGACGAAAAATGACCGTAATTTCCTTGCCCGTGGAGATATTTCGACGTTTAAAACGCCCAAATTACTGCATTTTACGCGCAGAACATAGTGCACGCTGTATTAAGCGTCGTAACAAGCTACAGAACTCGCAAAACTCGATCATTCGTCGATTTTGACGAAAAATGACCGCAATTTCCTTGCCCGTGGAGATATTTCGACGTTTAAACGCCCAAATTACAGCATTTCACGCGCAGAACATAGTGCACGCTGTATTAAGCGTCGAAACAAGCCCAACAACGCGCAAAACTCGATCATTCGTCGATTTTGACGAAAAATGACCGTAATTTCCTTCCCGTTGGAGATATTTCGACGTTTAAACACCCAAATTACTGCATTTTACGCGCAGAACATAGTGCACACAGTATTAAGCGTCGAAACAAGCCCAACAACGCGCAAAACTCGATCATTCGTCGGTTTTGACGAAAAGTGACCGCAATTTCCTTCCCGTTGGAGATATTGCGACGTTTAAACGCCCAAATTACTGCATTTTACGCGCAGAATATAGTGCACGCTGTATTAAGCGTCGTAACAAGCTACAGAACTCGCAAAACTCGATCATTCGTCGATTTTGACGAAAAATGACCGCAATTTCCTTGCCCGTGGAGATATTTCGACGTTTAAACGCCCAAATTACAGCATTTTACGCGCAGAACATAGTGCACGCTGTATTAAGCGTCGAACCAACCCCAACAACGCGCAAAACTCGATCATTTCGTCGATTTTGACGAAAAGTGACCGTAATTTCCTTGCCCGTGGAGATATTTCGACGTTTAAACGCCCAAATTACTGCATTTTACGCGCAGAACATAGTGCACGCTGTATTAAGCTTCGTAACAAGCCACAGAACTCGCAAAACTCGATCATTCGTCGATTTTGACGAAAAATGACCGTAATTTCCTTGCCCGTGGAGATATTTCGACGTTTAAACGCCCAAATTACTGCATTTTACGCGCAGAACATAGTGCACGCAGTATTAAGCGTCGAAACAAGCCCAACAACGCGCAAAACTCGATCATTCGTCGATTTTGACGAAAAATGACCGTAATTTCCTTCCCGTTGGAGATATTTCGACGTTTAAACACCCAAATTACTGCATTTTACGCGCAGAACATAGTGCACACAGTATTAAGCGTCGAAACAAGCCCAACAACGCGCAAAACTCGATCATTCGTCGGTTTTGACGAAAAGTGACCGCAATTTCCTTCCCGGTGGAGATATTGCGACGTTTAAACGCCCAAATTACTGCATTTTACGCGCAGAACATAGTGCACGCTGTATTAAGCGTCGTAACAAGCCACAAAACTCGCAAAACTCGATCATTCGTCGATTTTGACGAAAAATGACCGTAATTTCCTTGCCCGTGGAGATATTTCGACGTTTAAACGCCCAAATTACTGCATTTTACGCAAAGAACATAGTACACGCAGTATTAAGCGTCGAAACAAACCCAACAACGCGCAAAACTCGATCATTCGTCGATTTTGACGAAAAGTGACCGTAATTTCCTTGCCCGTGGAGATATTTCGACGTTTAAACGCCCAAATTACTGCATTTTACGCGCAGAACATAGTGCACGCAGTATTAAGCGTCGAAACAAACCCAACAACGCGCAAAACTCGATCATTCTTCGATTTTGACGAAAAGTGACCGTAATTTCCTTGCCCGTGGAGATATTTCGACGTTTAAACGCCCAAATTACTACATTTTACGCGCAGAACATAGTGCACGCTGTATTAAGCGTCGTAACAAGCCACAGAACTCGCAAAACTCGATCATTCGTCGATTTTGACGAAAAATGACCGTAATTTCCTTGCCCGTGGAGATATTTCGACGTTTAAACGCCCAAATTACTGCATTTTACGCTCAGAACATAGTGCACGCAGTATTAAGCGTCGAAACAAGCCCAACAACGCGCAAAACTCGATCATTCGTCGATTTTGACGAAAAGTGACCGTAATTTCCTTGCCCGTGGAGATATTTCGACGTTTAAACGCCCAAATTACTGCATTTTACGCGCAGAACAGAGTGCACGCTGTATTAAGCGTCGTAACAAGCCAGACAACTCGCAAAACTCGATCATTCGTCGATTTTGACGAAATGTGACCGTAATTTCCTTGCCCGTGGAGATATTTCGACGTTTAAACGCCCAAATTACTGCATTTTACGCGCAGAACAGAGTGCACGCTGTATTAAGCGTCGTAACAAGCCAGACAACTCGCAAAACTCGATCATTCGTCGATTTTGACGAAAAATGACCGTAATTTCCTTCCCGTTGGAGATATATCGACGTTTAAACACCCAAATTACTGCATTTTACGCGCAGAACATAGTGCACGCTGTATTAAGCGTCGTAACAAGCCACAGAACTCGCAAAACTCGATCATTCGTCGATTTTGACGAAAAATGACCGTAATTTCCTTCCCGTTGGAGATATTTCGACGTTTAAACACCCAAATTACTGCATTTTACGCGCAGAACATAGTGCACGCAGTATTAAGCGTCGTAACAAGCCACAGAACTCGCAAAACTCGATCATTCGTCGATTTTGACGAAAAATGACCGTAATTTCCTTGCCCGTGGAGATATTTCGACGTTTAAACGCCCAAATTACTGCATTTTACGCTCAGAACATAGTGCACGCAGTATTAAGCGTCGAAACAAGCCCAACAACGCGCAAAACTCGATCATTCGTCGATTTTGACGAAAAGTGACCGTAATTTCCTTGCCCGTGGAGATATTTCGACGTTTAAACGCCCAAATTACTACATTTTACGCGCAGAACATAGTGCACGCTGTATTAAGCGTCGTAACAAGCCACAGAACTCGCAAAACTCGATCATTCGTCGATTTTGACGAAAAATGACCGTAATTTCCTTGCCCGTGGAGATATTTCGACGTTTAAACGCCCAAATTACTGCATTTTACGCTCAGAACATAGTGCACGCAGTATTAAGCGTCGAAACAAGCCCAACAACGCGCAAAACTCGATCATTCGTCGATTTTGACGAAAAGTGACCGTAATTTCCTTGCCCGTGGAGATATTTCGACGTTTAAACGCCCAAATTACTGCATTTTACGCGCAGAACAGAGTGCACGCTGTATTAAGCGTCGTAACAAGCCAGACAACTCGCAAAACTCGATCATTCGTCGATTTTGACGAAATGTGACCGTAATTTCCTTGCCCGTGGAGATATTTCGACGTTTAAACGCCCAAATTACTGCATTTTACGCGCAGAACAGAGTGCACGCTGTATTAAGCGTCGTAACAAGCCAGACAACTCGCAAAACTCGATCATTCGTCGATTTTGACGAAAAATGACCGTAATTTCCTTCCCGTTGGAGATATTTCGACGTTTAAACACCCAAATTACTGCATTTTACGCGCAGAACATAGTGCACGCTGTATTAAGCGTCGTAACAAGCCACAGAACACGCAAAACTCGATCATTCGTCGATTTTGACGAAAAATGACCGTAATTTCCTTCCCGTTGGCGATATTTCGACGTTTAAACACCCAAATTACTGCATTTTACGCGCAGAACATAGTGCACGCAGTATTAAGCGTCGTAACAAGCCACAGAACTCGCAAAACTCGATCATTCGTCGATTTTGACGAAAAATGACCGTAATTTCCTTGCCCGTGGAGATATTTCGACGTTTAAACGCCCAAATTACTGCATTTTACGCTCAGAACATAGTGCACGCAGTATTAAGCGTCGAAACAAGCCCAACAACGCGCAAAACTCTATCATTCGTCGATTTTGACGAAAAGTGACCGTAATTTCCTTGCCCGTGGAGATATTTCGACGTTTAAACGCCCAAATTACTACATTTTACGCGCAGAACATAGTGCACGCTGTATTAAGCGTCGTAACAAGCCACAGAACTCGCAAAACTCGATCATTCGTCGATTTTGACGAAAAATGACCGTAATTTCCTTGCCCGTGGAGATATTTCGACGTTTAAACGCCCAAATTACGGCATTTTACGCTCAGAACATAGTGCACGCAGTATCAAGCGTCGAAACAAGCCCAACAACGCGCAAAACTCGATCATTCGTCGATTTTGACGAAAAGTGACCGTAATTTCCTTGCCCGTGGAGATATTTCGACGTTTAAACGCCCAAATTACTGCATTTTACGCGCAGAACAGAGTGCACGCTGTATTAAGCGTCGTAACAAGCCAGACAACTCGCAAAACTCGATCATTCGTCGATTTTGACGAAATGTGACCGTAATTTCCTTGCCCGTGGAGATATTTCGACGTTTAAACGCCCAAATTACTGCATTTTACGCGCAGAACAGAGTGCACGCTGTATTAAGCGTCGTAACAAGCCAGACAACTCGCAAAACTCGATCATTCGTCGATTTTGACGAAAAATGACCGTAATTTCCTTCCCGTTGGAGATATTTCGACGTTTAAACACCCAAATTACTGCATTTTACGCGCAGAACATAGTGCACGCTGCATTAAGCGTCGTAACAAGCCACAGAACTCGCAAAACTCGATCATTCGTCGATTTTGACGAAAAATGACCGCAATTTCCTTGCCCGTGGAGATATTTGGACGTTTAAACGCCCAAATTACTGCATTTTACGCGCAGAACAGAGTGCACGCTGTATTAAGCGTCGTAACAAGCCAGACAACTCGCAAAACTCGATCATTCGTCGATTTTGACGAAAAATGACCGTAATTTCCTTGCCCGTGGAGATATTTCGACGTTTAAACGCCCAAATTACTGCATTTTACGCGCAGAACATAGTGCACGCAGTATTAAGAGTCGAAACAAACCCAACAACGCGCAAAACTCGATCATTCGTCGATTTTGACGAAAAGTGACCGTAATTTCCTTGCCCGTGGAGATATTTCGACGTTTAAACGCCCCAATTACTGCATTTTACGCGCAAAACATAGTGCACGCAGTATTCAGCGTCGAAACAAACCCAACAACGCGCAAAACTCGATCATTCGTCGATTTTGACGAAATGTGACCGTAATTTCCTTGCCCGTGGAGATATTTCGACGTTTAAACGCCCAAATTACTGCATTTTACGCGCAGAACATAGTGCACGCTGTAGTAAGCGTCGTAACAAGCCACAGAACTCGCAAAACTCGATCATTCGTCGATTTTGACGAAAAATGACCGTAATTTCCTTGCCCGTGGAGATATTTCGACATTTAAACGCCCAAATTACTGCATTTTACACGCAGAACATAGTGCACGCTGTATTAAGCGTCGAAACAAGCCACAGAACTCGCAAAACTCGATCATTCGTCGATTTCGACGAAATTGACCGTAATTTCCTTCCCGTTGGAGTTATTGCGACGTTAAAACGCCCAAATTGCTGCATTTTACGCGCAGAACATAGTGCACGCAGTATTAAGCGTCGTAACAAGCCACAGAACTCGCAAAACTCGATCATTCGTCGATTTTGACGAAAAATGACCGCAATTTCCTTGCCCGTGGAGATATTTCGACGTTTAAACGCCCAAATTACTGCATTTTACGCGCAGAACATAGTGCACGCTGTATTAAGCGTCGAAACAAACCCAACAACGCGCAAAACTCGATCATTCGTCGATTTTGACGAAAAGTGACCGTAATTTCCTTGCCCGTGGAGATATTTCGACGTTTAAACGCCCAAATTACTGCATTTTACGCGCAGAACATAGTGCACGCTGTATTAAGCGTCGTAACAAGCCACAGAACTCGCAAAACTCGATCATTCGTCGATTGTGACGAAAAATGACCGTAATTTCCTTGCCCGTGGAGATATTTCGACGTTTAAACGCCCAAATTACTGCATTTTACGCTCAGAACATAGTGCACGCAGTATTAAGCGTCGAAACAAGCCCAACAACGCGCAAAACTCGATCATTCGTCGATTTTGACGAAAAGTGACCGTAATTTCCTTGCCCGTGGAGATATTTGGACGTTTAAACGCCCAAATGACTGCATTTTACGCGCAGAACAGAGTGCACGCTGTATTAAGCGTCGTAACAAGCCAGACAACTCGCAAAACTCGATCATTCGTCGATTTTGACGAAAAATGACCGTAATTTCCTTCCCGTTGGAGATATTTCGACGTTTAAACACCCAAATTACTGCATTTTACGCGCAGAACATAGTGCACGCAGTATTAAGCGTCGAAACAAACCCAACAACGCGCAAAACTCGATCATTCGTCGATTTTGACGAAAAGTGACCGTAATTTCCTTGCCCGTGGAGATATTTCGACGTTTAAACGCCCAAATTACTGCATTTTACGCGCAGAACATAGTGCACGCTGTACTAAGCGTCGTAACAAGCCACAGAACTCGCAAAACTCGATCACTCGTCGATTTTGACGAAAAATGACCGCAATTTCCTTGCCCGTGGAGATGTTTGGACGTTTAAACGCC
Organism: Bombus fervidus; assembly: GCF_041682495.2. NCBI lineage: Eukaryota > Metazoa > Arthropoda > Insecta > Hymenoptera > Apidae > Bombus > Bombus fervidus. The sequence continues at coordinate 46,641 of NW_027212624.1, read as the reverse complement.
CAAATTACTGCATTTTACGCGCAGAACAGAGTGCACGCTGTATTAAGCGTCGTAACAAGCCAGACAACTCGCAAAACTCGATCATTCGTCGATTTTGACGAAAAATGACCGTAATTTCCTTCCCGTTGGAGATATTTCGACGTTTAAACACCCAAATTACTGCATTTTACGCGCAGAACATAGTGCACGCAGTATTAAGCGTCGTAACAAGCCACAGAACTCGCAAAACTCGATCATTCGTCGATTTTGACGAAAAATGACCGTAATTTCCTTGCCCGTGGAGATATTTCGACGTTTAAACGCCCAAATTACTGCATTTTACGCTCAGAACATAGTGCACGCAGTATTAAGCGTCGAAACAAGCCCAACAACGCGCAAAACTCGATCATTCGTCGATTTTGACGAAAAGTGACCGTAATTTCCTTCCCGTTGGAGATATTTGGACGTTTAAACACCCAAATTACTGCATTTTACGCGCAGAACATAGTGCACGCTGTATTAAGCGTCGTAACAAGCCACAGAACTCGCAAAACTCGATCATTCGTCGATTTTGACGAAAAATGACCGTAATTTCCTTCCCGTTGGAGATATTTCGACGTTTAAACACCCAAATTACTGCATTTTACGCGCAGAACATAGTGCACGCAGTATTAAGCGTCGTAACAAGCCACAGAACTCGCAAAACTCGATCATTCGTCGATTTTGACGAAAAATGACCGTAATTTCCTTGCCCGTGGAGATATTTCGACGTTTAAACGCCCAAATTACTGCATTTTACGCTCAGAACATAGTGCACGCAGTATTAAGCGTCGAAACAAGCCCAACAACGCGCAAAACTCGATCATTCGTCGATTTTGACGAAAAATGACCGTAATTTCCTTCCCGTTGGAGATATTTCGACGTTTAAACACCCAAATTACTGCATTTTACGCGCAGAACATAGTGCACGCAGTATTAAGCGTCGAAACAAACCCAACAACGCGCAAAACTCGATCATTCGTCGATTTTGACGAAAAGTGACCGTAATTTCCTTGCCCGTGGAGATATTTCGACGTTTAAACGCCCAAATTACTGCATTTTACGCGCAGAACATAGTGCACGCTGTACTAAGCGTCGTAACAAGCCACAGAACTCGCAAAACTCGATCATTCGTCGATTTTGACGAAAAATGACCGCAATTTCCTTGCCCGTGGAGATGTTTGGACGTTTAAACGCCCAAATTACTGCATTTTACGCGCAGAACAGAGTGCACGCTGTATTAAGCGTCGTAACAAGCCAGACAACTCGCAAAACTCGATCATTCGTCGATTTTGACGAAAAATGACCGTAATTTCCTTCCCGTTGGAGATATTTCGACGTTTAAACACCCAAATTACTGCATTTTACGCGCAGAACATAGTGCACGCAGTATTAAGCGTCGTAACAAGCCACAGAACTCGCAAAACTCGATCATTCGTCGATTTTGACGAAAAATGACCGTAATTTCCTTGCCCGTGGAGATATTTCGACGTTTAAACGCCCAAATTACTGCATTTTACGCTCAGAACATAGTGCACGCAGTATTAAGCGTCGAAACATGCCCAACAACGCGCAAAACTCGATCATTCGTCGATTTTGACGAAAAATGACCGTAATTTCCTTGCCCGTGGAGATATTTCGACGTTTAAACGCCCAAATTACTGCATTTTACGCTCAGAACATAGTGCACGCAGTATTAAGCGTCGAAACATGCCCAACAACGCGCAAAACTCGATCATTCGTCGATTTTGACGAAAAGTGACCGTAATTTCCTTCCCGTTGGAGATATTTCGACGTTTAAACACCCAAATTACTGCATTTTACGCGCAGAACATAGTGCACGCTGTATTAAGCGTCGTAACAAGCCACAGAACTCGCAAAACTCGATCATTCGTCGATTTTGACGAAAAATGACCGTAATTTCCTTCCCGTTGGAGATATTTCGACGTTTAAACACCCAAATTACTGCATTTTACGCGCAGAACATAGTGCACGCAGTATTAAGCGTCGTAACAAGCCACAGAACTCGCAAAACTCGATCATTCGTCGATTTTGACGAAAAATGACCGTAATTTCCTTGCCCGTGGAGATATTTCGACGTTTAAACGCCCAAATTACTGCATTTTACGCTCAGAACATAGTGCACGCAGTATTAAGCGTCGAAACAAGCCCAACAACGCGCAAAACTCGATCATTCGTCGATTTTGACGAAAAATGACCGCAATTTCCTTGCCCGTGGAGATATTTCGACGTTTAAACGCCCAAATTACTGCATTTTACGCGCAGAACATAGTGCACGCTGTATTAAGCGTCGAAACAAGCCCAACAACGCGCAAAACTCGATCATTCGTCGATTTTGACGAAAAGTGACCGTAATTTCCTTGCCCGTGGATATATTTCGACGTTTAAACGCCCAAATTACTGCATTTTACGCGCAGAACAGAGTGCACGCTGTATTAAGCGTCGTAACAAGCCAGACAACTCGCAAAACTCGATCATTCGTCGATTTTGACGAAAAATGACCGTAATTTCCTTCCCGTTGGAGATATTTCGACGTTTAAACACCCAAATTACTGCATTTTACGCGCAGAACATAGTGCACGCAGTATTAAGCGTCGTAACAAGCCACAGAACTCGCAAAACTCAATCATTCGTCGATTTTGACGAAAAATGACCGCAATTTCCTTGCCCGTGGAGATATTTGGACGTTTAAACGCCCAAATGACTGCATTTTACGCGCAGAACAGAGTGCACGCTGTATTAAGCGTCGTAACAAGCCAGACAACTCGCAAAACTCGATCATTCGTCGATTTTGACGAAAAATGACCGTAATTTCCTTCCCGTTGGAGATATTTCGACGTTTAAACACCCAAATTACTGCATTTTACGCGCAGAACATAGTGCACGCAGTATTAAGCGTCGAAACAAACCCAACAACGCGCAAAACTCGATCATTCGTCGATTTTGACGAAAAGTGACCGTAATTTCCTTGCCCGTGGAGATATTTCGACGTTTAAACGCCCAAATTACTGCATTTTACGCGCAGAACATAGTGCACGCTGTACTAAGCGTTGTAACAAGCCACAGAACTCGCAAAACTCGATCATTCGTCGATTTTGACGAAAAATGACCGCAATTTCCTTGCCCGTGGAGATGTTTGGACGTTTAAACGCCCAAATTACTGCATTTTACGCGCAGAACAGAGTGCACGCTGTATTAAGCGTCGTAACAAGCCAGACAACTCGCAAAACTCGATCATTCGTCGATTTTGACGAAAAATGACCGTAATTTCCTTCCCGTTGGAGATATTTCGACGTTTAAACACCCAAATTACTGCATTTTACGCGCAGAACATAGTGCACGCAGTATTAAGCGTCGTAACAAGCCACAGAACTCGCAAAACTCGATCATTCGTCGATTTTGACGAAAAATGACCGTAATTTCCTTGCCCGTGGAGATATTTCGACGTTTAAACGCCCAAATTACTGCATTTTACGCTCAGAACATAGTGCACGCAGTATTAAGCGTCGAAACAAGCCCAACAACGCGCAAAACTCGATCATTCGTCGATTTTGACGAAAAGTGACCGTAATTTCCTTCCCGTTGGAGATATTTCGACGTTTAAACACCCAAATTACTGCATTTTATGCGCAGAACATAGTGCACGCTGCATTAAGCGTCGTAACAAGCCACAGAACTCGCAAAACTCGATCATTCGTCGATTTTGACGAAAAATGACCGTAATTTCCTTCCCGTTGGAGATATTTCGACGTTTAAACACCCAAATTACTGCATTTGACGCGCAGAACATAGTGCACGCAGTATTAAGCGTCGTAACAAGCCACAGAACTCGCAAAACTCGATCATTCGTCGATTTTGACGAAAAATGACCGTAATTTCCTTGCCCGTGGAGATATTTCGACGTTTAAACGCCCAAATTACTGCATTTTACGCTCAGAACATAGTGCACGCAGTATTAAGCGTCGAAACAAGCCCAACAACGCGCAAAACTCGATCATTCGTCGATTTTGACGAAAAGTGACCGTAATTTCCTTGCCCGTGGAGATATTTCGACGTTTAAACGCCCAAATTACTACATTTTACGCGCAGAACATAGTGCACGCTGTATTAAGCGTCGTAACAAGCCACAGAACTCGCAAAACTCGATCATTCGTCGATTTTGACGAAAAATGACCGTAATTTCCTTGCCCGTGGAGATATTTCGACGTTTAAACGCCCAAATCACTGCATTTTACGCTCAGAACATAGTGCACGCAGTATTAAGCGTCGAAACAAGCCCAACAACGCGCAAAACTCGATCATTCGTCGATTTTGACGAAAAGTGACCGTAATTTCCTTGCCCGTGGATATATTTCGACGTTTAAACGCCCAAATTACTGCATTTTACGCGCAGAACAGAGTGCACGCTGTATTAAGCGTCGTAACAAGCCAGACAACTCGCAAAACTCGATCATTCGTCGATTTTGACGAAAAATGACCGTAATTTCCTTCCCGTTGGAGATATTTCGACGTTTAAACACCCAAATTACTGCATTTTACGCGCAGAACATAGTGCACGCAGTATTAAGCGTCGTAACAAGCCACAGAACTCGCAAAACTCGATCATTCGTCGATTTTGACGAAAAATGACCGTAATTTCCTTGCCCGTGGAGATATTTCGACGTTTAAACGCCCAAATTACTGCATTTTACGCTCAGAACATAGTGCACGCAGTATTAAGCGTCGAAACAAGCCAACAACGCGCAAAACTCGATCATTCGTCGATTTTGACGAAAAGTGACCGTAATTTCCTTCCCGTTGGAGATATTTCGACGTTTAAACACCCAAATTACTGCATTTTACGCGCAGAACATAGTGCACGCTGCATTAAGCGTCGTAACAAGCCACAGAACTCGCAAAACTCGATCATTCGTCGATTTTGACGAAAAATGACCGTAATTTCCTTCCCGTTGGAGATATTTCGACGTTTAAACACCCAAATTACTGCATTTGACGCGCAGAACATAGTGCACGCAGTATTAAGCGTCGTAACAAGCCACAGAACTCGCAAAACTCGATCATTCGTCGATTTTGACGAAAAATGACCGTAATTTCCTTGCCCGTGGAGATATTTCGACGTTTAAACGCCCAAATTACTGCATTTTACGCTCAGAACATAGTGCACGCAGTATTAAGCGTCGAAACAAGCCCAACAACGCGCAAAACTCGACCATTCGTCGATTTTGACGAAAAGTGACCGTAATTTCCTTGCCCGTGGAGATATTTCGACGTTTAAACGCCCAAATTACTGCATTTTACGCTCAGAACATAGTGCACGCAGTATTAAGCGTCGAAACAAGCCCAACAACGCGCAAAACTCGATCATTCGTCGATTTTGACGAAAAATGACCGCAATTTCCTTGCCCGTGGAGATATTTCGACGTTTAAACGCCCAAATTACTGCATTTTACGCGCAGAACATAGTGCACGCTGTATTAAGCGTCGAAACAAGCCCAACAACGCGCAAAACTCGATCATTCGTCGATTTTGACGAAAAGTGACCGTAATTTCCTTGCCCGTGGATATATTTCGACGTTTAAACGCCCAAATTACTGCATTTTACGCGCAGAACAGAGTGCACGCTGTATTAAGCGTCGTAACAAGCCAGACAACTCGCAAAACTCGATCATTCGTCGATTTTGACGAAAAATGACCGTAATTTCCTTCCCGTTGGAGATATTTCGACGTTTAAACACCCAAATTACTGCATTTTACGCGCAGAACATAGTGCACGCAGTATTAAGCGTCGTAACAAGCCACAGAACTCGCAAACTCAATCATTCGTCGATTTTGACGAAAAATGACCGCAATTTCCTTGCCCGTGGAGATATTTGGACGTTTAAACGCCCAAATGACTGCATTTTACGCGCAGAACAGAGTGCACGCTGTATTAAGCGTCGTAACAAGCCAGACAACTCGCAAAACTCGATCATTCGTCGATTTTGACGAAAAATGACCGTAATTTCCTTCCCGTTGGAGATATTTCGACGTTTAAACACCCAAATTACTGCATTTTACGCGCAGAACATAGTGCACGCAGTATTAAGCGTCGAAACAACCCAACAACGCGCAAAACTCGATCATTCGTCGATTTTGACGAAAAGTGACCGTAATTTCCTTCCCGTTGGAGATATTTCGACGTTTAAACACCCAAATTACTGCATTTTACGCGCAGAACATAGTGCACGCAGTATTAAGCGTCGTAACAAGCCACAGAACTCGCAAACTCGATCATTCGTCGATTTTGACGAAAAATGACCGTAATTTCCTTGCCCGTGGAGATATTTCGACGTTTAAACGCCCAAATTACTGCATTTTACGCTCAGAACATAGTGCACGCAGTATTAAGCGTCGAACAAGCCCAACAACGCGCAAAACTCGATCATTCGTCGATTTTGACGAAAGTGACCGTAATTTCCTTCCCGTTGGAGATATTTCGACGTTTAAACACCCAAATTACTGCATTTTACGCGCAGAACATAGTGCACGCTGCATTAAGCGTCGTAACAAGCCACAGAACTCGCAAAACTCGATCATTCGTCGATTTTGACGAAAAATGACCGTAATTTCCTTCCCGTTGGAGATATTTCGACGTTTAAACACCCAAATTACTGCATTTGACGCGCAGAACATAGTGCACGCAGTATTAAGCGTCGTAACAAGCCACAGAACTCGCAAAACTCGATCATTCGTCGATTTTGACGAAAAATGACCGTAATTTCCTTGCCCGTGGAGATATTTCGACGTTTAAACGCCCAAATTACTGCATTTTACGCTCAGAACATAGTGCACGCAGTATTAAGCGTCGAAACAAGCCCAACAACGCGCAAAACTCGACCATTCGTCGATTTTGACGAAAAGTGACCGTAATTTCCTTGCCCGTGGAGATATTTCGACGTTTAAACGCCCAAATTACTGCATTTTACGCTCAGAACATAGTGCACGCAGTATTAAGCGTCGAAACAAGCCCAACAACGCGCAAAACTCGATCATTCGTCGATTTTGACGAAAAATGACCGCAATTTCCTTGCCCGTGGAGATATTTCGACGTTTAAACGCCCAAATTACTGCATTTTACGCGCAGAACATAGTGCACGCTGTATTAAGCGTCGAAACAAGCCCAACAACGCGCAAAACTCGATCATTCGTCGATTTTGACGAAAAGTGACCGTAATTTCCTTGCCCGTGGATATATTTCGACGTTTAAACGCCCAAATTACTGCATTTTACGCGCAGAACAGAGTGCACGCTGTATTAAGCGTCGTAACAAGCCAGACAACTCGCAAAACTCGATCATTCGTCGATTTTGACGAAAAGTGACCGTAATTTCCTTGCCCGTGGATATATTTCGACGTTTAAACGCCCAAATTACTGCATTTTACGCGCAGAACAGAGTGCACGCTGTATTAAGCGTCGTAACAAGCCAGACAACTCGCAAAACTCGATCATTCGTCGATTTTGACGAAAAATGACCGTAATTTCCTTCCCGTTGGAGATATTTCGACGTTTAAACACCCAAATTACTGCATTTTACGCGCAGAACATAGTGCACGCAGTATTAAGCGTCGTAACAAGCCACAGAACTCGCAAAACTCAATCATTCGTCGATTTTGACGAAAAATGACCGCAATTTCCTTGCCCGTGGAGATATTTGGACGTTTAAACGCCCAAATGACTGCATTTTACGCGCAGAACAGAGTGCACGCTGTATTAAGCGTCGTAACAAGCCAGACAACTCGCAAAACTCGATCATTCGTCGATTTTGACGAAAAATGACCGTAATTTCCTTCCCGTTGGAGATATTTCGACGTTTAAACACCCAAATTACTGCATTTTACGCGCAGAACATAGTGCACGCAGTATTAAGCGTCGAAACAAACCCAACAACGCGCAAAACTCGATCATTCGTCGATTTTGACGAAAAGTGACCGTAATTTCCTTGCCCGTGGAGATATTTCGACGTTTAAACGCCCAAATTACTGCATTTTACGCGCAGAACATAGTGCACGCTGTACTAAGCGTTGTAACAAGCCACAGAACTCGCAAAACTCGATCATTCGTCGATTTTGACGAAAAATGACCGCAATTTCCTTGCCCGTGGAGATGTTTGGACGTTTAAACGCCCAAATTACTGCATTTTACGCGCAGAACAGAGTGCACGCTGTATTAAGCGTCGTAACAAGCCAGACAACTCGCAAAACTCGATCATTCGTCGATTTTGACGAAAAATGACCGTAATTTCCTTCCCGTTGGAGATATTTCGACGTTTAAACACCCAAATTACTGCATTTTACGCGCAGAACATAGTGCACGCAGTATTAAGCGTCGTAACAAGCCACAGAACTCGCAAAACTCGATCATTCGTCGATTTTGACGAAAAATGACCGTAATTTCCTTGCCCGTGGAGATATTTCGACGTTTAAACGCCCAAATTACTGCATTTTACGCTCAGAACATAGTGCACGCAGTATTAAGCGTCGAAACAAGCCCAACAACGCGCAAAACTCGATCATTCGTCGATTTTGACGAAAAGTGACCGTAATTTCCTTCCCGTTGGAGATATTTCGACGTTTAAACACCCAAATTACTGCATTTTATGCGCAGAACATAGTGCACGCTGCATTAAGCGTCGTAACAAGCCACAGAACTCGCAAAACTCGATCATTCGTCGATTTTGACGAAAAATGACCGTAATTTCCTTCCCGTTGGAGATATTTCGACGTTTAAACACCCAAATTACTGCATTTGACGCGCAGAACATAGTGCACGCAGTATTAAGCGTCGTAACGAGCCACAGAACTCGCAAAACTCGATCATTCGTCGATTTTGACGAAAAATGACCGTAATTTCCTTGCCCGTGGAGATATTTCGACGTTTAAACGCCCAAATTACTGCATTTTACGCTCAGAACATAGTGCACGCAGTATTAAGCGTCGAAACAAGCCCAACAACGCGCAAAACTCGATCATTCGTCGATTTTGACGAAAAGTGACCGTAATTTCCTTGCCCGTGGAGATATTTCGACGTTTAAACGCCCAAATTACTACATTTTACGCGCAGAACATAGTGCACGCTGTATTAAGCGTCGTAACAAGCCACAGAACTCGCAAAACTCGATCATTCGTCGATTTTGACGAAAAATGACCGTAATTTCCTTGCCCGTGGAGATATTTCGACGTTTAAACGCCCAAATTACTGCATTTTACGCTCAGAACATAGTGCACGCAGTATTAAGCGTCGAAACAAGCCCAACAACGCGCAAAACTCGATCATTCGTCGATTTTGACGAAAAGTGACCGTAATTTCCTTGCCCGTGGATATATTTCGACGTTTAAACACCCAAATTACTGCATTTTACGCGCAGAACATAGTGCACGCAGTATTAAGCGTCGTAACAAGCCACAGAACTCGCAAAACTCGATCATTCGTCGATTTTGACGAAAAATGACCGTAATTTCCTTGCCCGTGGAGATATTTCGACGTTTAAACGCCCAAATTACTGCATTTTACGCTCAGAACATAGTGCACGCAGTATTAAGCGTCGAAACAAGCCCAACAACGCGCAAAACTCGATCATTCGTCGATTTTGACGAAAAGTGACCGTAATTTCCTTCCCGTTGGAGATATTTCGACGTTTAAACACCCAAATTACTGCATTTTACGCGCAGAACATAGTGCACGCTGCATTAAGCGTCGTAACAAGCCACAGAACTCGCAAAACTCGATCATTCGTCGATTTTGACGAAAAATGACCGTAATTTCCTTCCCGTTGGAGATATTTCGACGTTTAAACACCCAAATTACTGCATTTGACGCGCAGAACATAGTGCACGCAGTATTAAGCGTCGTAACAAGCCACAGAACTCGCAAAACTCGATCATTCGTCGATTTTGACGAAAAATGACCGTAATTTCCTTGCCCGTGGAGATATTTCGACGTTTAAACGCCCAAATTACTGCATTTTACGCTCAGAACATAGTGCACGCAGTATTAAGCGTCGAAACAAGCCCAACAACGCGCAAAACTCGACCATTCGTCGATTTTGACGAAAAGTGACCGTAATTTCCTTGCCCGTGGAGATATTTCGACGTTTAAACGCCCAAATTACTACATTTTACGCGCAGAACATAGTGCACGCTGTATTAAGCGTCGTAACAATCCACAGAACTCGCAAAACTCGATCATTCGTCGATTTTGACGAAAAATGACCGTAATTTCCTTGCCCGTGGAGATATTTCGACGTTTAAACGCCCAAATTACTGCATTTTACGCTCAGAACATAGAGCACGCAGTATTAAGCGTCGAAACAAGCCCAACAACGCGCAAAACTCGATCATTCGTCGATTTTGACGAAAAGTGACCGTAATTTCCTTGCCCGTGGATATATTTCGACGTTTAAACGCCCAAATTACTGCATTTTACGCGCAGAACATAGTGCACGCTGTACTAAGCGTTGTAACAAGCCACAGAACTCGCAAAACTCGATCATTCGTCGATTTTGACGAAAAATGACCGCAATTTCCTTGCCCGTGGAGATGTTTGGACGTTTAAACGCCCAAATTACTGCATTTTACGCGCAGAACAGAGTGCACGCTGTATTAAGCGTCGTAAGAAGCCAGACAACTCGCAAAACTCGATCATTCGTCGATTTTGACGAAAAATGACCGTAATTTCCTTCCCGTTGGAGATATTTCGACGTTTAAACACCCAAATTACTGCATTTTACGCGCAGAACATAGTGCACGCTGCATTAAGCGTCGTAACAAGCCACAGAACTCGCAAAACTCGATCATTCGTCGATTTGACGAAAAATGACCGTAATTTCCTTGCCCGTGGAGATATTTCGACGTTTAAAACGCCCAAATTACTGCATTTTACGCTCAGAACATAGTGCACGCAGTATTAAGCGTCGAAACAAGCCCAACAACGCGCAAAACTCGATCATTCGTCGATTTTGACGAAAAGTGACCGTAATTTCCTTGCCCGTGGAGATATTTCGACGTTTAAACGCCCAAATTACTGCATTTTACGCGCAGAACAGAGTGCACGCTGTATTAAGCGTCGTAACAAGCCAGACAACTCGCAAAACTCGATCATTCGTCGATTTTGACGAAATGTGACCGTAATTTCCTTGCCCGTGGAGATATTTCGACGTTTAAACGCCCAAATTACTGCATTTTACGCGCAGAACAGAGTGCACGCTGTATTAAGCGTCGTAACAAGCCAGACAACTCGCAAAACTCGATCATTCGTCGATTTTGACGAAAAATGACCGTAATTTCCTTCCCGTTGGAGATATTTCGACGTTTAAACACCCAAATTACTGCATTTTACGCGCAGAACATAGTGCACGCAGTATTAAGCGTCGTAACAAGCCACAGAACTCGCAAAACTCGATCATTCGTCGATTTTGACGAAAAATGACCGCAATTTCCTTGCCCGTGGAGATATTTCTACGTTTAAACGCCCAAATTACTGCATTTTACGCGCAGAACATAGTGCACGCTGTATTAAGCGTCGCAACAAGCCACAGAACTCGCAAAACTCGATCATTCGTCGATTTTGACGAAAAATGACCTTAATTTCCTTGCCCGTGGAGATATTGCGACGTTTAAACGCACAAATTACTGCATTTTACGCGCAGAACATAGTGCACGCAGTATTAAGCGTCGAAACAAACCCAACAACGCGCAAAACTCGATCATTCGTCGATTTTGACGAAAAGTGACCGTAATTTCCTTCCCGTTGGAGATATTTCGACGTTTAAACACCCAAATTACTGCATTTTACGCGCAGAACATAGTGCACGCAGTATTAAGCGTCGTAACAAGCCACAGAACTCGCAAAACTCGATCATTCGTCGATTTTGACGAAAAATGACCGCAATTTCCTTGCCCGTGGAGATATTTCGACGTTTAAACGCCCAAATTACTGCATTTTACGCCCAGAACATAGTGCACGCTGTATTAAGCGTCGTAACAAGCCATAGAACTCGCAAAACTCGATCATTCGTCGATTTTGACGAAAAATGACCTTAATTTCCTTGCCCGTGGAGATATTGCGACGTTTAAACGCCCAAATTACTGCATTTTACGCGCAGAACATAGTGCACGCAGTATTAAGCGTCGACACAAACCCAACAACGCGCAAAACTCGATCATTCGTCGATTTTGACGAAAAGTGACCGTAATTTCCATGCCCGTGGAGATATTTCGACGTTTAAACGCCCAAATTACTGCATTTTACGCGCAGAACATAGTGCACGCTGTATTAAGCGTCGAAACAAACCCAACAACGCGCAAAACTCGATCATTCGTCGATTTTGACGAAAAGTGACCGTAATTTCCTTGCCCGTGGAGATATTTCGACGTTTAAACGCCCAAATTACTGCATTTTACGCGCAGAACATAGTGCACGCTGTATTAAGCGTCGTAACAAGCCACCGAACTCGCAAAACTCGATCATTCGTCGATTTTGACGAAAAATGACCGTAATTTCCTTGCCCGTGGAGATATTTCGACGTTTAAACGCCCAAATTACTGCATTTTACGCGCAGAACATAGTGCACGCTGTATTAAGCGTCGTAAGAAGCCACAGAACTCGCAAAACTCGATCATTCGTCGATTTTGACGAATAATGACCGTAATTTCCTTGCCCGTGGAGATATTTCGACGTTTAAACGCCCAAATTACTGAATTTTACGCGCAGAACATAGTGCACGCTGTATTAAGCGTCGTAACAAGCCACAGAACTCGCAAAACTCGATCATTCGTCGATTTTGACGAAAAATGACCTTAATTTCCTTGCCCGTGGAGATATTGCGACGTTTAAACGCACAAATTACTGCATTTTACGCGCAGAACATAGTGCACGCAGTATTAAGCGTCGAAACAAACCCAACAACGCGCAAAACTCGATCATTCGTCGATTTTGACGAAAAGTGACCGTAATTTCCTTCCCGTTGGAGATATTTCGACGTTTAAACACCCAAATTACTGCATTTTACGCGCAGAACATAGTGCACGCAGTATTAAGCGTCGTAACAAGCCACAGAACTCGCAAAACTCGATCATTCGTCGATTTTGACGAAAAATGACCGCAATTTCCTTGCCCGTGGAGATATTTCGACGTTTAAACGCCCAAATTACTGCATTTTACGCCCAGAACATAGTGCACGCTGTATTAAGCGTCGTAACAAGCCATAGAACTCGCAAAACTCGATCATTCGTCGATTTTGACGAAAAATGACCTTAATTTCCTTGCCCGTGGAGATATTGCGACGTTTAAACGCCCAAATTACTGCATTTTACGCGCAGAACATAGTGCACGCAGTATTAAGCGTCGACACAAACCCAACAACGCGCAAAACTCGATCATTCGTCGATTTTGACGAAAAGTGACCGTAATTTCCATGCCCGTGGAGATATTTCGACGTTTAAACGCCCAAATTACTGCATTTTACGCGCAGAACATAGTGCACGCTGTATTAAGCGTCGAAACAAACCCAACAACGCGCAAAACTCGATCATTCGTCGATTTTGATGAAAAGTGACCGTAATTTCCTTGCCCGTGGAGATATTTCGACGTTTAAACGCCCAAATTACTGCATTTTACGCGCAGAACATAGTGCACGCTGTATTAAGCGTCGTAACAAGCCACCGAACTCGCAAAACTCGATCATTCGTCGATTTTGACGAAAAATGACCGTAATTTCCTTGCCCGTGGAGATATTTCGACGTTTAAACGCCCAAATTACTGCATTTTACGCGCAGAACATAGTGCACGCTGTATTAAGCGTCGTAAGAAGCCACAGAACTCGCAAAACTCGATCATTCGTCGATTTTGACGAAAAATGACCGCAATTTCCTTGCCCGTGGAGATATTTCGACGTTTAAACGCCCAAATTACAGCATTTTACGCGCAGAACATAGTGCACGCTGTATTAAGCGTCGTAACAAGCCCAACAACGCGCAAAACTCGATCATTCGTCGATTTTGACGAAAAGTGACCGTAATTTCCTTGCCCGTGGAGATATTTCGACGTTTAAACGTCCAAATTACTGCATTTTACGCGCAGAACATAGTGCACGCAGAATTAAGCGTCGAAACAAACCCAACAACGCGCAAAACTCGATCATTCGTCGATTTTGACGAAAAGTGACCGTAATTTCCTTGCCCGTGGAGATATTTCGACGTTTAAACGCCCAAATTACTGCATTTTACGCGCAGAACAGAGTGCACGCTGTATTAAGCGTCGTAACAAGCCAGACAACTCGCAAAACTCGATCATTCGTCGATTTTGACGAAAAATGACCGTAATTTCCTTCCCGTTGGAGATATTTCGACGTTTAAACACCCAAATTACTGCATTTTACGCGCAGAACATAGTGCACGCAGTATTAAGCGTCGTAACAAGCCACAGAACTCGCAAAACTCGATCATTCGTCGATTTTGACGAAAAATGACCGCAATTTCCTTGCCCGTGGAGATATTTGGACGTTTAAACGCCCAAATTACTGCATTTTACGCGCAGAACAGAGTGCACGCTGTATTAAGCGTCGTAACAAGCCAGACAACTCGCAAAACTCGATCATTCGTCGATTTTGACGAAAAATGACCGTAATTTCCTTGCCCGTGGAGATATTTCGACGTTTAAACGTCCAAATTACTGCATTTTACGCGCAGAACATAGTGCACGCAGTATTAAGCGTCGAAACAAACCCAACAACGCGCAAAACTCGATCATTCGTCGATTTTGACGAAAAGTGACCGTAATTTCCTTGCCCGTGGAGATATTTCGACGTTTAAACGCCCAAATTACTGCATTTTACGCGCAGAACAGAGTGCACGCTGTATTAAGCGTCGTAACAAGCCAGACAACTAGCAAAACTCGATCATTCGTCGATTTTGACGAAAAATGACTGTAATTTCCTTCCCGTTGGAGATATTTCGACGTTTAAACACCCAAATTACTGCATTTTACGCGCAGAACATAGTGCACGCAGTATTAAGCGTCGTAACAAGCCACAGAACTCGCAAAACTCTATCATTCGTCGATTTTGACGAAAAATGACCGCAATTTCCTTGCCCGTGGAGATATTTGGACGTTTAAACGCCCAAATTACTGCATTTTACGCGCAGAACAGAGTGCACGCTGTATTAAGCGTCGTAACAAGCCAGACAACTCGCAAAACTCGATCATTCGTCGATTTTGACGAAAAATGACCGTAATTTCCTTGCCCGTGGAGATATTTCGACGTTTAAACGCCCAAATTACTGCATTTTACGCGCAGAACATAGTGCACGCAGTATTAAGAGTCGAAACAAACCCAACAACGCGCAAAACTCGATCATTCGTCGATTTTGACGAAAAGTGACCGTAATTTCCTTGCCCGTGGAGATATTTCGACGTTTAAACGCCCCAATTACTGCATTTTACGCGCAAAACATAGTGCACGCAGTATTCAGCGTCGAAACAAACCCAACAACGCGCAAAACTCGATCATTCGTCGATTTTGACGAAATGTGACCGTAATTTCCTTGCCCGTGGAGATATTTCGACGTTTAAACGCCCAAATTACTGCATTTTACGCGCAGAACATAGTGCACGCTGTATTAAGCGTCGTAACAAGCCACAGAACTCGCACAACTCGATCATTCGTCGATTTTGACGAAAAATGACCGTAATTTCCTTGCCCGTGGAGATATTTCGACGTTTAAACGCCCAAATTACTGCATTTTACACGCAGAACATAGTGCACGCTGTATTAAGCGTCGAAACAAGCCCAACAACGCGCAAAACTCGATCATTCGTCGATTTTGACGAAAAATGACCGTAATTTCCTTCCCGTTGGAGATATTTCGACGTTTAAACGCCCAAATTACTGTACTGCATTTTACGCGCAGAACATAGTGCACGCTGTATTAAGCGTCGAAACAAGCCACAGAACTCGCAAAACTCGATCATTCGTCGATTTCGACGAAATTGACCGTAATTTCCTTCCCGTTGGAGATATTGCGACGTTTAAACGCCCAAATTGCTGCATTTTACGCGCAGAACATAGTGCACGCAGTATTAAGCGTCGTAACAAGCCACAGAACTCGCAAAACTCGATCATTCGTCGATTTTGACGAAAAATGACCGCAATTTCCTTGCCCGTGGAGATATTTCGACGTTTAAACGCCCAAATTACTGCATTTTACGCGCAGAACATAGTGCACGCTGTATTAAGCGTCGAAACAAACCCAACAACGCGCAAAACTCGATCATTCGTCGATTTTGACGAAAAGTGACCGTAATTTCCTTGCCCGTGGAGATATTTCGACGCTTAAACGCCCAAATTACTGCATTTTACGCGCAGAACATAGTGCACGCTGTATTAAGCGTCGTAACAAGCCACAGAACTCGCAAAACTCGATCATTCGTCGATTTTGACGAAAAATGACCGTAATTTCCTTGCCCGTGGAGATATTTCGACGTTTAAACGCCCAAATTACTGCATTTTACGCTCAGAACATAGTGCACGCAGTATTAAGCGTCGAAACAAGCCCAACAACGCGCAAAACTCGATCATTCGTCGATTTTGACGAAAAGTGACCGTAATTTCCTTGCCCGTGGATATATGTCGACGTTTAAACGCCCAAATTACTGCATTTTACGCGCAGAACAGAGTGCACGCTGTATTAAGCGTCGTAACAAGCCAGACAACTCGCAAAACTCGATCATTCGTCGATTTTGACGAAAAATGACCGTAATTTCCTTCCCGTTGGAGATATTTCGACGTTTAAACACCCAAATTACTGCATTTTACGCGCAGAACATAGTGCACGCAGTATTAAGCGTCGTAACAAGCCACAGAACTCGCAAAACTCGATCATTCGTCGATTTTGACGAAAAATGACCGCAATTTCCTTGCCCGTGGAGATATTTGGACGTTTAAACGCCCAAATGACTGCATTTTACGCGCAGAACAGAGTGCACGCTGTATTAAGCGTCGTAACAAGCCAGACAACTCGCAAAACTCGATCATTCGTCGATTTTGACGAAAAATGACCGTAATTTCCTTCCCGTTGGAGATATTTCGACGTTTAAACACCCAAATTACTGCATTTTACGCGCAGAACATAGTGCACGCAGTATTAAGCGTCGAAACAAGCCACAGAACTCGCAAAACTCGATCATTCGTCGATTTTGACGAAAAATGACCGCAATTTCCTTGCCCGTGGAGATGTTTGGACGTTTAAACGCCCAAATTACTGCATTTTACGCGCAGAACATAGTGCACGCTGTATTAAGCGTCGTAAGAAGCCACAGAACTCGCAAAACTCGATCATTCGTCGATTTTGACGAAAAATGACCGTAATTTCCTTGCCCGTGGAGATATTTCGACGTTTAAACGCCCAAATTACTGAATTTTACGCGCAGAACATAGTGCACGCAGTATTAAGCGTCGAAACAAGCCCACCAACGCGCAAAACGCGATCAGTCGTCGATTTTGACGAAAAATGACCGTAATTTCCTTCCCGTTGGAAATATTTCGACGTTTAAACACCCAAATTACTGCATTTTACGCGCAGAACAGAGTGCACGCTGTATTAAGCGTCGTAACAAGCCACAGAACTCGCAAAACTCGATCATTCGTCGATTTTGACGAAAAATGACCGCAATTTCCTTGCCCGTGGAGATATTTGGACGTTTAAACGCCCAAATTACTGCATTTTACGCGCAGAACAGAGTGCACGCTGTATTAAGCGTCGTAACAAGCCAGACAACTCGCAAAACTCGATCATTCGTCGATTTTGACGAAAAATGACCGTAATTTCCTTCCCGTTGGAGATATTTCGACGTTTAAACACCCAAATTACTGCATTTTACGCGCAGAACATAGTGCACGCAGTATTAAGCGTCGTAACAAGCCACAGAACTCGCAAAACTCGATCATTCGTCGATTTTGACGAAAAATGACCGCAATTTCCTTGCCCGTGGAGATATTTCGACGTTTTAAACGCCCAAATTACTGCATTTTACGCGCAGAACATAGTGCACGCTGTATTAAGCGTCGTAACAAGCCACAGAACTCGCAAACTCGATCATTCGTCGATTTTGACGAAAAATGACCGTAATTTCCTTGCCCGTGGAGATATTTCGACGTTTAAGCGCCCCAATTACTGCATTTTACGCGCAGAACATAGTGCACGCAGTATTAAGCGTCGAAACAAACCCAACAACGCGCAAAACTCGATCATTCGTCGATTTTGACGAAAAGTGACCGTAATTTCCTTGCCCGTGGAGATATTTCGACGTTTAAACGCCCAAATTACTGCATGTTACGCGCAAAACATAGTGCACGCGGTATTCAGCGTCGAAACAAACCCAACAACGCGCAAAACTCGATCATTCGTCGATTTTGACGAAATGTGACCGTAATTTCCTTGCCGTGGAGATATTTCGACGTTTAAACGCCCAAATTACTGCATTTTACGCGCAGAACAGAGTGCACGCTGTATTAAGCGTCGTAACAAGCCAGACAACTCGCAAAACTCGATCATTCGTCGATTTTGACGAAAATGACCGTAATTTCCTTCCGTTGGAGATATTTCGACGTTCAAACACCCAAATTACTGCATTTTACGCGCAGAACATAGTGCACGCAGTATTAAGCGTCGAAACAAACCCAACAACGCGCAAAACTCGATCATTCGTCGATTTTGACGAAAAGTGACCTTAATTTCCTTGCCCGTGGAGATATTGCGACGTTTAAACGCCCAAATTACTGCATTTTACGCGCAGAACATAGTGCACGCAGTATTAAGCGTCGAAACAAGCCCAGCAACGCGCAAAACTCGATCATTCGTCGATTTTGACGAAAAGTGACCGTAATTTCCTTGCCGTGGATATATTTCGACGTTTAAACGCCCAAATTACTGCATTTTACGCGCAGAACAGAGTGCACGCTGTATTAAGCGTCGTAACAAGCCAGACAACTCGCAAAACTCGATCATTCGTCGATTTTGACGAAAAATGACCGTAATTTCCTTCCCGTTGGAGATATTTCGACGTTTAAACACCAAATTACTGCATTTTACGCGCAGAACATAGTGCACGCAGTATTAAGCGTCGTAACAAGCCACAGAACTCGCAAAACTCGATCATTCGTCGATTTTGACGAAAAATGACCGCAATTTCCTTGCCCGTGGAGATATTTGGACGTTTAAACGCCCAAATTACTGCATTTACGCGCAGAACAGAGTGCACGCTGTATTAAGCGTCGTAACAAGCCAGACAACTCGCAAAACTCGATCATTCGTCGATTTTGACGAAAAATGACCGTAATTTCCTTCCCGTTGGAGATATTTCGACGTTTAAACACCCAAATTACTGCATTTTACGCGCAGAACATAGTGCACGGCAGTATTAAGCGTCGTAACAAGCCACAGAACTCGCAAAACTCGATCATTCGTCGATTTTGACGAAAAATGACCGCAATTTCCTTGCCCGTGGAGATGTTTGGACGTTTAAACGCCCAAATTACTGCATTTTACGCGCAGAACATAGTGCACGCTGTCTTAAGCGTCGTAACAAGCCACAGAACTCGCAAAACTCGATCATTCGTCGATTTTGACGAAAAATGACCGTAATTTCCTTGCCCGTGGAGATATTTCGACGTTTAAGCGCCCCAATTACTGCATTTTACGCGCAGAACATAGTGCACGCAGTATTAAGCGTCGAAACAAACCCAACAACGCGCAAAACTCGATCATTCGTCGATTTTGACGAAAAGTGACCGTAATTTCCTTGCCCGTGGAGATATTTCGACGTTTAAACGCCCAAATTACTGCATGTTACGCGCAAAACATAGTGCACGCGGTATTCAGCGTCGAAACAAACCCAACAACGCGCAAAACTCGATCATTCGTCGATTTTGACGAAATGTGACGTAATTTCCTTGCCCGTGGAGATATTTCGACGTTTAAACGCCCAAATTACTGCATTTTACGCGCAGAACAGAGTGCACGCTGTATTAAGCGTCGTAACAAGCCAGACAACTCGCAAAACTCGATCATTCGTCGATTTTGACGAAAAATGACCGTAATTTCCTTCCCGTTGGAGATATTTCGACGTTCAAACACCCAAATTACTGCATTTTACGCGCAGAACATAGTGCACGCAGTATTAAGCGTCGTAACAAGCCACAGAACTCGCAAAACTCGATCATTCGTCGATTTTGACGAAAAATGACCGCAATTTCCTTGCCCGTGGAGATATTTGGACGTTTAAACGCCCAAATTACTGCATTTTACGCGCAGAACAGAGTGCACGCTGTATTAAGCGTCGTAACAAGCCAGACAACTCGCAAAACTCGATCATTCGTCGATTTTGACGAAAAATGACCGTAATTTCCTTCCCGTTGGAGATATTGCGACGTTTAAACGCCCAAATTGCTGCATTTTACGCGCAGAACATAGTGCACGCAGTATTAAGCGTCGTAACAAGCCACAGAACTCGCAAAACTCGATCATTCGTCGATTTTGACGAAAAATGACCGCAATTTCCTTGCCCGTGGAGATATTTCGACGTTTAAACGCCCAAATTACTGCATTTTACGCGCAGAACATAGTGCACGCTGTATTAAGCGTCGAAACAAACCCAACAACGCGCAAAACTCGATCATTCGTCGATTTTGACGAAAAGTGACCGTAATTTCCTTGCCCGTGGAGATATTTCGACGTTTAAACGCCCAAATTACTGCATTTTACGCGCAGAACATAGTGCACGCTGTATTAAGCGTCGTAACAAGCCACAGAACTCGCAAAACTCGATCATTCGTCGATTTTGACGAAAAATGACCGTAATTTCCTTGCCCGTGGAGATATTTCGACGTTTAAACGCCCAAATTACTGCATTTTACGCGCAGAACATAGTGCACGTAGAATTAAGCGTCGAAACAAACCCAACAACGCGCAAAACTCGATCATTCGTCGATTTTGACGAAAAGTGACCGTAATTTCCTTGCCCGTGGATATATTTCGACGTTTAAACGCCCAAATTACTGCATTTTACGCGCAGAACAGAGTGCACGCTGTATTAAGCGTCGTAACAGGCCAGACAACTCGCAAAACTCGATCATTCGTCGATTTTGACGAAAAATGACCGTAATTTCCTTGCCCGTGGAGATATTTCGACGTTTAAATGCCCAAATTACTGCATTTTACACGCAGAACATAGTCCACACTGTATTAAGCGTCGTAACAAGCCAGATAACTCGCAAAACTCGATCATTCGTCGAATTTGACGAAAAATGACCGTAATTTCCTTGCCCGTGGAGATATTTCGACGTTTAAACGCCCAAATTACTGCATTTTACGCGCAGAACATAGTGCACGCTGTATTAAGCGTCGTAACAAGCCACAGAACTCGCAAAACTCGATCATTCGTCGATTTTGACGAAAAATGACCGTAATTTCCTTCCCGTTGGAGATATTTCGACGTTTAAACACCCAAATTACTGCATTTTACGCGCAGAACATAGTGCACGCAGTATTAAGCGTCGTAACAAGCCACAGAACTCGCAAAACTCGATCATTCGTCGATTTTGACGAAAAATGACCGCAATTTCCTTGCCCGTGGAGATGTTTGGACGTTTAAACGCCCAAATTACTGCATTTTACGCGCAGAACAGAGTGCACGCTGTATTAAGCGTCGTAACAAGCCAGACAACTCGCAAAACTCGATCATTCGTCGATTTTGACGAAAAATGACCGTAATTTCCTTCCCGTTGGAGATATTTCGACGTTTAAACACCCAAATTACTGCATTTTACGCGCAGAACATAGTGCACGCAGTATTAAGCGTCGAAACAAGCCCAACAACGCGCAAAACTCGATCATTCGTCGATTTTGACGAAAAGTGACCGTAATTTCCTTGCCCGTGGAGATATTTGGACGTTTAAACGCCCAAATTACTGCATTTTACGCGCAGAACAGAGTGCACGCTGTATTAAGCGTCGTAACAAGCCAGACAACTCGCAAAACTCGATCATTCGTCGATTTTGACGAAAAATGACCGTAATTTCCTTCCCGTTGGAGATATTTCGACGTTTAAACACCCAAATTACTGCATTTTACGCGCAGAACATAGTGCACGCAGTATTAAGCGTCGTAACAAGCCACAGAACTCGCAAAACTCGATCATTCGTCGATTTTGACGAAAAATGACCGCAATTTCCTTGCCCGTGGAGATATTTCGACGTTTAAACGCCCAAATTACTGCATTTTACGCGCAGAACATAGTGCACGCTGTATTAAGCGTCGTAACAAGCCACAGAACTCGCAAAACTCGATCATTCGTCGATTTTGACGAAAAATGACCGTAATTTCCTTGCCCGTGGAGATATTTCGACGTTTAAACGCCCCAATTACTGCATTTTACGCGCAGAACATAGTGCACGCAGTATTAAGCGTCGAAACAAACCCAACAACGCGCAAAACTCGATCATTCGTCGATTTTGACGAAAAGTGACCGTAATTTCCTTGCCCGTGGAGATATTTCGACGTTTTAAACGCCCAAATTACTGCATGTTACGCGCAAAACATAGTGCACGCGGTATTCAGCGTCGAAACAAACCCAACAACGCGCAAAACTCGATCATTCGTCGATTTTGACGAAAAGTGACCGTAATTTCCTTGCCCGTGGAGATATTTCGACGTTTTAAACGCCCAAATTACTGCATTTTACGCGCAGAACATAGTGCACGCTGTATTAAGCGTCGTAACAAGCCACAGAACTCGCAAAACTCGATCATTCGTCGATTTTGACGAAAAATGACCGTAATTTCCTTGCCCGTGGAGATATTTCGACGTTTAAACGCCCAAATTACTGCATTTTACGCGCAGAACAGAGTGCACGCTGTATTAAGCGTCGTAACAAGCCAGACAACTCGCAAAACTCGATCATTCGTCGATTTTGACGAAAAATGACCGTAATTTCCTTGCCCGTGGAGATATTTCGACGTTTTAAACGCCCAAATTACTGCATTTTACGCGCAGAACATAGTGCACGCAGAATTAAGCGTCGAAACAAACCCAACAACGCGCAAAACTCGATCATTCGTCGATTTTGACGAAAAGTGACCGTAATTTCCTTGCCCGTGGATATATTTCGACGTTTTTAAACGCCCAAATTACTGCATTTTACGCGCAGAACAGAGTGCACGCTGTATTAAGCGTCGTAACAGGCCAGACAACTCGCAAAACTCGATCATTCGTCGATTTTGACGAAAAATGACCGTAATTTCCTTCCCGTTGGAGATATTTCGACGTTTAAACACCCAAATTACTGCATTTTACGCGCAGAACATAGTGCACGCAGTATTCAGCGTCGTAACAAGCCACAGAACTCGCAAAACTCGATCATTCGTCGATTTTGACGAAAAATGACCGCAATTTCCTTGCCCGTGGAGATATTTCGACGTTATAACGCCCAAATACTACATTTTACGCGCAGAACATAGTGCACGCTGTATTAAGCGTCGTAACAAGCCACAGAACTCGCAAAACTCGATCATTCGTCGATTTTGACGAAAAATGACCGTAATTTCCTTGCCCGTGGAGATATTTCGACGTTTTTAACGCCCCAATTACTGCATTTTACGCGCAGAACATAGTGCACGCAGTATTAAGCGTCGAAACAAACCCAACAACGCGCAAAACTCGATCATTCGTCGATTTTGACGAAAAGTGACCGTAATTTCCTTGCCCGTGGAGATATTTCGACGTTTAAACGCCAAATTACTGCATGTTACGCGCAAAACATAGTGCACGCGGTATTCAGCGTCGAAACAAACCCAACAACGCGCAAAACTCGATCATTCGTCGATTTTGACGAAAAGTGACCGTAATTTCCTTGCCCGTGGAGATATTTCGACGTTTAAACGCCAAATTACTGCATTTTACGCGCAGAACATAGTGCACGCTGTATTAAGCGTCGTAACAAGCCACAGAACTCGCAAAACTCGATCATTCGTCGATTTTGACGAAAAATGACCGTAATTTCCTTGCCCGTGGAGATATTTCGACGTTTAAAACGCCCCAATTACTGCATTTTACGCGCAGAACATAGTGCACGCAGTATTAAGCGTCGAAACAAACCCAACAACGCGCAAAACTCGATCATTCGTCGATTTTGACGAAAAATGACCGTAATTTCCTTCCCGTTGGAGATATTTCGACGTTTAAACGCCCAAATTACTGCATTTTACGCGCAGAACATAGTGCACGCAGTATTAAGCGTCGAAACAAGCCACAGAACTCGCAAAACTCGATCATTCGTCGATTTTGACGAAAAATGACCGTAATTTCCTTGCCCGTGGAGATATTTAGACGTTTAAACGCCCAAATTACTGCATTTTACGCGCAGAACAGAGTGCACGCTGTATTAAGCGTCGTAACAAGCCACAGAACTCGCAAAACTCGATCATTCGTCGATTTTGACGAAAAATGACCGTAATTTCCTTGCCCGTTTAGATATTTCGACGTTTAAACGCCCCAATTACTGCATTTTACGCGCAGAACATAGTGCACGCAGTATTAAGCGTCGAAACAAACCCAACAACGCGCAAAACTCGATCATTCGTCGATTTTGACGAAAAGTGACCGTAATTTCCTTGCCCGTGGAGATATTTCGACGTTTAAACGCCCAAATTACTGCATGTTACGCGCAAAACATAGTGCACGCGGTATTCAGCGTCGAAACAAACCCAACAACGCGCAAAACTCGATCATTCGTCGATTTTGACGAAAAGTGACCGTAATTTCCTTGCCCGTGGAGATATTACGACGTTTAAACGCCCAAATTACTGCATTTTACGCGCAGAACATAGTGCACGCTGTATTAAGCGTCGTAACAAGCCACAGAACTCGCAAAACTCGATCATTCGTCGATTTTGACGAAAAATGACCGTAATTTCCTTGCCCGTGGAGATATTTCGACGTTTAAACGCCCCAATTACTGCATTTTACGCGCAGAACATAGTGCACGCAGTATTAAGCGTCGAAACAAACCCAACAACGCGCAAAACTCGATCATTCGTCGATTTTGACGAAAAATGACCGTAATTTCCTTCCCGTTGGAGATATTTCGACGTTTAAACGCCCAAATTACTGCATTTTACGCGCAGAACATAGTGCACGCAGTATTAAGCGTCGAAACAAGCCACAGAACTCGCAAAACTCGATCATTCGTCGATTTTGACGAAAAATGACCGCAATTTCCTTGCCCGTGGAGATGTTTGGACGTTTAAACGCCCAAATTACTGCATTTTACGCGCAGAACAGAGTGCACGCTGTATTAAGCGTCGTAACAAGCCAGACAACTCGCAAAACTCGATCATTCGTCGATTTTGACGAAAAATGACCGTAATTTCCTTCCCGTTGGAGATATTTCGACGTTTAAACACCCAAATTACTGCATTTTACGCGCAGAACATAGTGCACTCAGTATTAAGCGTCGAAACAAGCCCAACAACGCGCAAAACTCGATCATTCGTCGATTTTGACGAAAAGTGACCGTAATTTCCTTGCCCGTGGAGATATTTGGACGTTTAAACGCCCAAATTACTGCATTTTACGCGCAGAACAGAGTGCACGCTGTATTAAGCGTCGTAACAAGCCAGACAACTCGCAAAACTCGATCATTCGTCGATTTTGACGAAAAATGACCGTAATTTCCTTCCCGTTGGAGATATTTCGACGTTTAAACACCCAAATTACTGCATTTTACGCGCAGAACATAGTGCACGCAGTATTCAGCGTCGTAACAAGCCACAGAACTCGCAAAACTCGATCATTCGTCGATTT
This sequence comes from Bombus fervidus, assembly GCF_041682495.2. Lineage (NCBI taxonomy): Eukaryota > Metazoa > Arthropoda > Insecta > Hymenoptera > Apidae > Bombus > Bombus fervidus. The sequence continues at coordinate 20,710 of NW_027212624.1, read as the reverse complement.
TGACGAAAAATGACCGCAATTTCCTTGCCCGTGGAGATATTTCGACGTTTAAACGCCCAAATTACTGCATTTTACGCGCAGAACATAGTGCACGCTGTATTAAGCGTCGTAACAAGCCACAGAACTCGCAAAACTCGATCATTCGTCGATTTTGACGAAAAATGACCGTAATTTCCTTGCCCGTGGAGATATTTCGACGTTTAAACGCCCCAATTACTGCATTTTACGCGCAGAACATAGTGCACGCAGTATTAAGCGTCGAAACAAACCCAACAACGCGCAAAACTCGATCATTCGTCGATTTTGACGAAAAGTGACCGTAATTTCCTTGCCCGTGGAGATATTTCGACGTTTAAACGCCCAAATTACTGCATGTTACGCGCAAAACATAGTGCACGCGGTATTCAGCGTCGAAACAAACCCAACAACGCGCAAAACTCGATCATTCGTCGATTTTGACGAAAAGTGACCGTAATTTCCTTGCCCGTGGAGATATTTCGACGTTTAAACGCCCAAATTACTGCATTTTACGCGCAGAACATAGTGCACGCTGTATTAAGCGTCGTAACAAGCCACAGAACTCGCAAAACTCGATCATTCGTCGATTTTGACGAAAAATGACCGTAATTTCCTTGCCCGTGGAGATATTTCGACGTTTAAACGCCCCAATTACTGCATTTTACGCGCAGAACATAGTGCACGCAGTATTAAGCGTCGAAACAAACCCAACAACGCGCAAAACTCGATCATTCGTCGATTTTGACGAAAAATGACCGTAATTTCCTTCCCGTTGGAGATATTTCGACGTTTAAACGCCCAAATTACTGCATTTTACGCGCAGAACATAGTGCACGCAGTATTAAGCGTCGAAACAAGCCACAGAACTCGCAAAACTCGATCATTCGTCGATTTTGACGAAAAATGACCGTAATTTCCTTGCCCGTGGAGATATTTAGACGTTTAAACGCCCAAATTACTGCATTTTACGCGCAGAACAGAGTGCACGCTGTATTAAGCGTCGTAACAAGCCACAGAACTCGCAAAACTCGATCATTCGTCGATTTTGACGAAAAATGACCGTAATTTCCTTGCCCGTTTAGATATTTCGACGTTTAAACGCCCCAATTACTGCATTTTACGCGCAGAACATAGTGCACGCAGTATTAAGCGTCGAAACAAACCCAACAACGCGCAAAACTCGATCATTCGTCGATTTTGACGAAAAGTGACCGTAATTTCCTTGCCCGTGGAGATATTTCGACGTTTAAACGCCCAAATTACTGCATGTTACGCGCAAAACATAGTGCACGCGGTATTCAGCGTCGAAACAAACCCAACAACGCGCAAAACTCGATCATTCGTCGATTTTGACGAAAAGTGACCGTAATTTCCTTGCCCGTGGAGATATTTGGACGTTTAAACGCCCAAATTACTGCATTTTACGCGCAGAACAGAGTGCACGCTGTATTAAGCGTCGTAACAAGCCAGACAACTCGCAAAACTCGATCATTCGTCGATTTTGACGAAAAATGACCGTAATTTCCTTCCCGTTGGAGATATTTCGACGTTTAAACACCCAAATTACTGCATTTTACGCGCAGAACATAGTGCACGCAGTATTCAGCGTCGTAACAAGCCACAGAACTCGCAAAACTCGATCATTCGTCGATTTTGACGAAAAATGACCGCAATTTCCTTGCCCGTGGAGATATTTCGACGTTTAAACGCCCAAATTACTGCATTTTACGCGCAGAACATAGTGCACGCTGTATTAAGCGTCGTAACAAGCCACAGAACTCGCAAAACTCGATCATTCGTCGATTTTGACGAAAAATGACCGTAATTTCCTTGCCCGTGGAGATATTTCGACGTTTAAACGCCCCAATTACTGCATTTTACGCGCAGAACATAGTGCACGCAGTATTAAGCGTCGAAACAAACCCAACAACGCGCAAAACTCGATCATTCGTCGATTTTGACGAAAAGTGACCGTAATTTCCTTGCCCGTGGAGATATTTCGACGTTTAAACGCCCAAATTACTGCATGTTACGCGCAAAACATAGTGCACGCGGTATTCAGCGTCGAAACAAACCCAACAACGCGCAAAACTCGATCATTCGTCGATTTTGACGAAAAGTGACCGTAATTTCCTTGCCCGTGGAGATATTTCGACGTTTAAACGCCCAAATTACTGCATTTTACGCGCAGAACATAGTGCACGCTGTATTAAGCGTCGTAACAAGCCACAGAACTCGCAAAACTCGATCATTCGTCGATTTTGACGAAAAATGACCGTAATTTCCTTGCCCGTGGAGATATTTCGACGTTTAAACGCCCCAATTACTGCATTTTACGCGCAGAACATAGTGCACGCAGTATTAAGCGTCGAAACAAACCCAACAACGCACAAAACTCGATCATTCGTCGATTTTGACGAAAAATGACCGTAATTTCCTTCCCGTTGGAGATATTTCGACGTTTAAACGCCCAAATTACTGCATTTTACGCGCAGAACATAGTGCACGCAGTATTAAGCGTCGAAACAAGCCACAGAACTCGCAAAACTCGATCATTCGTCGATTTTGACGAAAAATGACCGTAATTTCCTTGCCCGTGGAGATATTTAGACGTTTAAACGCCCAAATTACTGCATTTTACGCGCAGAACAGAGTGCACGCTGTATTAAGCGTCGTAACAAGCCACAGAACTCGCAAAACTCGATCATTCGTCGATTTTGACGAAAAATGACCGTAATTTCCTTGCCCGTTTAGATATTTCGACGTTTAAACGCCCCAATTACTGCATTTTACGCGCAGAACATAGTGCACGCAGTATTAAGCGTCGAAACAAACCCAACAACGCGCAAAACTCGATCATTCGTCGATTTTGACGAAAAGTGACCGTAATTTCCTTGCCGTGGAGATATTTCGACGTTTTAAACGCCCAAATTACTGCATGTTACGCGCAAAACATAGTGCACGCGGTATTCAGCGTCGAAACAAACCCAACAACGCGCAAAACTCGATCATTCGTCGATTTTGACGAAAAGTGACCGTAATTTCCTTGCCCGTGGAGATATTTCGACGTTTAAACGCCCAAATTACTGCATTTTACGCGCAGAACATAGTGCACGCTGTATTAAGCGTCGTAACAAGCCACAGAACTCGCAAAACTCGATCATTCGTCGATTTTGACGAAAAATGACCGTAATTTCCTTGCCCGTGGAGATATTTCGACGTTTAAACGCCCCAATTACTGCATTTTACGCGCAGAACATAGTGCACGCAGTATTAAGCGTCGAAACAAACCCAACAACGCGCAAAACTCGATCATTCGTCGATTTTGACGAAAAATGACCGTAATTTCCTTCCCGTTGGAGATATTTCGACGTTTAAACGCCCAAATTACTGCATTTTACGCGCAGAACATAGTGCACGCAGTATTAAGCGTCGAAACAAGCCACAGAACTCGCAAAACTCGATCATTCGTCGATTTCGACGAAATTGACCGTAATTTCCTTCCCGTTGGAGATATTGCGACGTTTAAACGCCCAAATTGCTGCATTTTACGCGCAGAACATAGTGCACGCAGTATTAAGCGTCGTAACAAGCCACAGAACTCGCAAAACTCGATCATTCGTCGATTTTGACGAAAAATGACCGCAATTTCCTTGCCCGTGGAGATATTTCGACGTTTAAACGCCCAAATTACTGCATTTTACGCGCAGAACATAGTGCACGCTGTATTAAGCGTCGAAACAAACCCAACAACGCGCAAAACTCGATCATTCGTCGATTTTGACGAAAAGTGACCGTAATTTCCTTGCCCGTGGAGATATTTCGACGTTTAAACGCCCAAATTACTGCATTTTACGCGCAGAACATAGTGCACGCTGTATTAAGCGTCGTAACAAGCCACAGAGAACTCGCAAAACTCGATCATTCGTCGATTTTGACGAAAAATGACCGTAATTTCCTTGCCCGTGGAGATATTTCGACGTTTAAACGCCCCAAATTACTGCATTTTACGCTCAGAACATAGTGCACGCAGTATTAAGCGTCGAAACAAGCCCAACAACGCGCAAAACTCGATCATTCGTCGATTTTGACGAAAAGTGACCGTAATTTCCTTGCCCGTGGATATATTTCGACGTTTAAACGCTCAAATTACTGCATTTTACGCGCAGAACATAGTGCACGCTGTATTAAGCGTCGAAACAAGCCCAACAACGCGCAAAACTCGATCATTCGTCGATTTTGACGAAAAGTGACCGTAATTTCCTTGCCCGTGGAGATATTTCGACGTTTAAACGCCCAAATTACTGCATTTTACGCGCAGAACAGAGTGCACGCTGTATTAAGCGTCGTAACAAGCCAGACAACTCGCAAAACTCGATCATTCGTCGATTTTGACGAAAAATGACCGTAATTTCCTTCCCGTTGGAGATATTTCGACGTTTAAACACCCAAATTACTGCATTTTACGCGCAGAACATAGTGCACGCAGTATTAAGCGTCGGAACAAGCCACAGAACTCGCAAAACTCGATCATTCGTCGATTTTGACGAAAAATGACCGCAATTTCCTTGCCCGTGGAGATATTTCGACGTTTTAAACGCCCAAATTACTGCATTTTACGCTCAGAACATAGTGCACGCAGTATTAAGCGTCGAAACAAGCAAAACAACGCGCAAAACTCGATCATTCGTCGATTTTGACGAAAAGTGACCGTAATTTCCTTGCCCGTGGATATATTTCGACGTTTAAACGTTCAAATTACTGCATTTTACGCGCAGAACATAGTGCACGCTGTATTAAGCGTCGAAACAAGCACAACAACGCGCAAAACTCGATCATTCGTCGATTTTGACGAAAAGTGACCGTAATTTCCTTGCCCGTGGAGATATTTCGACGTTTAAACGCCCAAATTACTGCATTTTACGCGCAGAACAGAGTGCACGCTGTATTAAGCGTCGTAACAAGCCAGACAACTCGCAAAACTCGATCATTCGTCGATTTTGACGAAAAATGACCGTAATTTCCTTCCCGTTGGAGATATTTCGACGTTTAAACACCCAAATTACTGCATTTTACGCGCAGAACATAGTGCACGCAGTATTAAGCGTCGTAACAAGCCACAGAACTCGCAAAACTCGATCATTCGTCGATTTTGACGAAAAATGACCGCAATTTCCTTGCCCGTGGAGATATTTCGACGTTTAAACGCCCAAATTACTGCATTTTACGCGCAGAACATAGTGCACGCAGTATTAAGCGTCGAAACAAACCCAACAACGCGCAAAACTCGATCATTCGTCGATTTTGACGAAAAGTGACCGTAATTTCCATGCCCGTGGAGATATTTCGACGTTTAAACGCCCAAACTACTGCATTTTACGCGCAGAACATAGTGCACGCTGTATTAAGCGTCGAAACAAACCCAACAACGCGCAAAACTCGATCATTCGTCGATTTTGACGAAAAATGACCGTAATTTCCTTCCCGTTGGAGATATTTCGACGTTTAAACACCCAAATTACTGCATTTTACGCGCAGAACATAGTGCACGCAGTATTCAGCGGTCGTAACAAGCCACAGAACTCGCAAAACTCGATCATTCGTCGATTTTGACGAAAAATGACCGCAATTTCCTTGCCCGTGGAGATATTTCGACGTTTTAAACGCCCAAATTACTGCATTTTACGCGCAGAACATAGTGCACGCTGTATTAAGCGTCGTAACAAGCCACAGAACTCGCAAAACTCGATCATTCGTCGATTTTGACGAAAAATGACCGTAATTTCCTTGCCCGTGGAGATATTTCGACGTTTAAACGCCCCAATTACTGCATTTTACGCGCAGAACATAGTGCACGCAGTATTAAGCGTCGAAACAAACCCAACAACGCGCAAAACTCGATCATTCGTCGATTTTGACGAAAAGTGACCGTAATTTCCTTGCCCGTGGAGATATTTCGACGTTTAAACGCCCACATTACTGCATGTTACGCGCAAAACATAGTGCACGCGGTATTCAGCGTCGAAACAAACCCAACAACGCGCAAAACTCGATCATTCGTCGATTTTGACGAAAAGTGACCGTAATTTCCTTGCCCGTGGAGATATTTCGACGTTTAAACGCCCAAATTACTGCATTTTACGCGCAGAACATAGTGCACGCTGTATTAAGCGTCGTAACAAGCCACAGAACTCGCAAAACTCGATCATTCGTCGATTTTGACGAAAAATGACCGTAATTTCCTTGCCCGTGGAGATATTTCGACGTTTAAACGCCCCAATTACTGCATTTTACGCGCAGAACATAGTGCACGCAGTATTAAGCGTCGAAACAAACCCAACAACGCGCAAAACTCGATCATTCGTCGATTTTGACGAAAAATGACCGTAATTTCCTTCCCGTTGGAGATATTTCGACGTTTAAACGCCCAAATTACTGCATTTTACGCGCAGAACATAGTGCACGCAGTATTAAGCGTCGAAACAAGCCACAGAACTCGCAAAACTCGATCATTCGTCGATTTTGACGAAAAATGACCGTAATTTCCTTGCCCGTGGAGATATTTAGACGTTTAAACGCCCAAATTACTGCATTTTACGCGCAGAACAGAGTGCACGCTGTATTAAGCGTCGTAACAAGCCACAGAACTCGCAAAACTCGATCATTCGTCGATTTTGACGAAAAATGACCGTAATTTCCTTGCCCGTTTAGATATTTCGACGTTTAAACGCCCCAATTACTGCATTTTACGCGCAGAACATAGTGCACGCAGTATTAAGCGTCGAAACAAACCCAACAACGCGCAAAACTCGATCATTCGTCGATTTTGACGAAAAGTGACCGTAATTTCCTTGCCCGTGGAGATATTTCGACGTTTAAACGCCCAAATTACTGCATGTTACGCGCAAAACATAGTGCACGCGGTATTCAGCGTCGAAACAAACCCAACAACGCGCAAAACTCGATCATTCGTCGATTTTGACGAAAAGTGACCGTAATTTCCTTGCCCGTGGAGATATTTCGACGTTTTAAACGCCCAAATTACTGCATTTTACGCGCAGAACATAGTGCACGCTGTATTAAGCGTCGTAACAAGCCACAGAACTCGCAAAACTCGATCATTCGTCGATTTTGACGAAAAATGACCGTAATTTCCTTGCCCGTGGAGATATTTCGACGTTTAAACGCCCCAATTACTGCATTTTACGCGCAGAACATAGTGCACGCAGTATTAAGCGTCGAAACAAACCCAACAACGCGCAAAACTCGATCATTCGTCGATTTTGACGAAAAATGACCGTAATTTCCTTCCCGTTGGAGATATTTCGACGTTTAAACGCCCAAATTACTGCATTTTACGCGCAGAAACATAGTGCACGCAGTATTAAGCGTCGAAACAAGCCACAGAACTCGCAAAACTCGATCATTCGTCGATTTCGACGAAATTGACCGTAATTTCCTTCCCGTTGGAGATATTGCGACGTTTAAACGCCCAAATTGCTGCATTTTACGCGCAGAACATAGTGCACGCAGTATTAAGCGTCGTAACAAGCCACAGAACTCGCAAAACTCGATCATTCGTCGATTTTGACGAAAAATGACCCGCAATTTCCTTGCCCGTGGAGATATTTCGACGTTTAAACGCCCAAATTACTGCATTTTACGCGCAGAACATAGTGCACGCTGTATTAAGCGTCGAAACAAACCCAACAACGCGCAAAACTCGATCATTCGTCGATTTTGACGAAAAGTGACCGTAATTTCCTTGCCCGTGGAGATATTTCGACGTTTAAACGCCCAAATTACTGCATTTTACGCGCAGAACATAGTGCACGCTGTATTAAGCGTCGTAACAAGCCACAGAACTCGCAAAACTCGATCATTCGTCGATTTTGACGAAAAATGACCGTAATTTCCTTGCCCGTGGAGATATTTCGACGTTTTAAACGCCCAAATTACTGCATTTTACGCTCAGAACATAGTGCACGCAGTATTAAGCGTCGAAACAAGCCCAACAACGCGCAAAACTCGATCATTCGTCGATTTTGACGAAAAGTGACCGTAATTTCCTTGCCCGTGGATATATTTCGACGTTTAAACGCTCAAATTACTGCATTTTACGCGCAGAACATAGTGCACGCTGTATTAAGCGTCGAAACAAGCCAACAACGCGCAAAACTCGATCATTCGTCGATTTTGACGAAAAGTGACCCGTAATTTCCTTGCCCGTGGAGATATTTCGACGTTTTAAACGCCCAAATTACTGCATTTTACGCGCAGAACAGAGTGCACGCTGTATTAAGCGTCGTAACAAGCCAGACAACTCGCAAAACTCGATCATTCGTCGATTTTGACGAAAAATGACCGTAATTTCCTTCCCGTTGGAGATATTTCGACGTTTAAACACCCAAATTACTGCATTTTACGCGCAGAACATAGTGCACGCAGTATTAAGCGTCGGAACAAGCCACAGAACTCGCAAAACTCGATCATTCGTCGATTTTGACGAAAAATGACCGCAATTTCCTTGCCCGTGGAGATATTTCGACGTTTAAACGCCCAAATTACTGCATTTTACGCTCAGAACATAGTGCACGCAGTATTAAGCGTCGAAACAAGCAAAACAACGCGCAAAACTCGATCATTCGTCGATTTTGACGAAAAGTGACCGTAATTTCCTTGCCCGTGGATATATTTCGACGTTTAAACGTTCAAATTACTGCATTTTACGCGCAGAACATAGTGCACGCTGTATTAAGCGTCGAAACAAGCACAACAACGCGCAAAACTCGATCATTCGTCGATTTTGACGAAAAGTGACCGTAATTTCCTTGCCCGTGGAGATATTTCGACGTTTAAACGCCCAAATTACTGCATTTTACGCGCAGAACAGAGTGCACGCTGTATTAAGCGTCGTAACAAGCCAGACAACTCGCAAAACTCGATCATTCGTCGATTTTGACGAAAAATGACCGTAATTTCCTTCCCGTTGGAGATATTTCGACGTTTAAACACCCAAATTACTGCATTTTACGCGCAGAACATAGTGCACGCAGGTATTAAGCGTCGTAACAAGCCACAGAACTCGCAAAACTCGATCATTCGTCGATTTTGACGAAAAATGACCGCAATTTCCTTGCCCGTGGAGATATTTCGACGTTTAAACGCCCAAATTACTGCATTTTACGCGCAGAACATAGTGCACGCAGTATTAAGCGTCGAAACAAACCCAACAACGCGCAAAACTCGATCATTCGTCGATTTTGACGAAAAGTGACCGTAATTTCCATGCCCGTGGAGATATTTCGACGTTTAAACGCCCAAACTACTGCATTTTACGCGCAGAACATAGTGCACGCTGTATTAAGCGTCGAAACAAACCCAACAACGCGCAAAACTCGATCATTCGTCGATTTTGACGAAAAGTGACCGTAATTTCCTTGCTCGTGGAGATATTTCGACGTTTAAACGCCCAAATTACTGCATTTTACGCGCAGAACATAGTGCACGCTGTATTAAGCGTCGTAACAAGCCACCGAACTCGCAAACTCGATCATTCGTCGATTTTGACGAAAAATGACCGTAATTTCCTTGCCCGTGGAGATATTTCGACGTTTAAACGCCCAAATTACTGCATTTTACGCGCAGAACATAGTGCACGCTGTATTAAGCGTCGTAAGAAGCCACAGAACTCGCAAAACTCGATCATTCGTCGATTTTGACGAAAAATGACCGTAATTTCCTTGCCCGTGGAGATATTTCGACATTTAAACGCCCAAATTACTGAATTTTACGCGCAGAACATAGTGCACGCAGTATTAAGCGTCGAAACAAGCCCAACAACGCGCAAAACTCGATCATTCGTCGATTTTGACGAAAAATGACCGTAATTTCCTTCCCGTTGGAAATATTTCGACGTTTAAACACCCAAATTACTGCATTTTACGCGCAGAACATAGTGCACACAGTATTAAGCGTCGAAACAAGCCCAACAACGCGCAAAACTCGATCATTCGTCGATTTTGACGAAAAATGACCGCAATTTCCTTGCCCGTGGAGATATTTCGACGTTTAAACGCCCAAATTACAGCATTTTACGCGCAGAACATAGTGCGCGCTGTATTAAGCGTCGTAACAAGCCAGACAACTCGCAAAACTCGATCATTCGTCGATTTTGACGAAAAGTGACCGTAATTTCCTTGCCCGTGGAGATATTTCGACGTTTAAACGCCCAAATTACTGCATTTTACGCGCAGAACATAGTGCACGCAGCATTAAGCGTCGAAACAAACCCAACAACGCGCAAAACTCGATCATTCGTCGATTTTGACGAAAAGTGACCGTAATTTCCTTGCCCGTGGAGATATTTCGAGGTTTAAACGCCCAAATTACTGCATTTTACGCGCAGAACATAGTGCACGCTGTATTAAGCGTCGAAACAAGCCACAGAACTCGCAAAACTCGATCATTCGTCGATTTTGACGAAATTGACCGTAATTTCCTTCCCGTTGGAGATATTGCGACGTTTAAACGCCCAAATTGCTGCATTTTACGCGCAGAACATAGTGCACGCAGTATTAAGCGTCGTGACAAGCCACAGAACTCGCAAAACTCGATCATTCGTCGATTTTGACGAAAAATGACCGCAATTTCCTTGCCCGTGGAGATATTTCGACGTTTAAACGCCCAAATTACTGCATTTTACGCGCAGAACATAGTGCACGCTGTATTAAGCGTCGAAACAAACCCAACAACGCGCAAAACTCGATCATTCGTCGATTTTGACGAAAAGTGACCGTAATTTCCTTGCCCGTGGAGATATTTCGACGTTTAAACGCCCAAATTACTGCATTTTACGCGCAGAACATAGTGCACGCTGTATTAAGCGTCGAAACAAACCCAACAACGCGCAAAACTCGATCATTCGTCGATTTTGACGAAAAGTGACCGTAATTTCCTTGCCCGTGGAGATATTTCGACGTTTAAACGCCCAAATTACTGCATTTTACGCGCAGAACAGAGTGCACGCTGTATTAAGCGTCGTAACAAGCCAGACAACTCGCAAATCTCGATCATTCGTCGATTTTGACGAAAAATGACCGTAATTTCCTTCCCGTTGGAGATATTTCGTCGTTTAAACACCCAAATTACTGCATTTTACGCGCAGAACATAGTGCACGCAGTATTAAGCGTCGGAACAAGCCACAGAACTCGCAAAACTCGATCATTCGTCGATTTTGACGAAAAAATGACCGTAATTTCCTTGCCCGTGGAGATATTTAGACGTTTAAACGCCCAAATTACTGCATTTTACGCGCAGAACAGAGTGCACGCTGTATTAAGCGTCGTAACAAGCCCAACAACGCGCAAAACTCGATCATTCGTCGATTTTGACGAAAAATGACCGTAATTTCCTTCCCGTTGGAGATATTTTGACGTTTAAACGCCCAAATTACTGCATTTTACGCGCAGAACAGAGTGCACGCTGTATTAAGCGTCGCAACAAACCCAACAACGCATAAAAACTCGATCATTCGTCGATTTTGACGAAAAGTGACCGTAATTTCCTTGCCCGTGGAGATATTTCGACGTTTAAACGCCCAAATTACTGCATTGTACGCGCAGAACATAGTGCACGCAGTATTAAGCGTCGAAACAAACCCAACAACGCGCAAAACTCGATCATTCGTCGATTTTGACGTAAAGTGACCGTAATTTCCTTGCCCGTGGAGATATTTCGACGTTTAAACGCCCAAATTACTGCATTTTACGCGCAGAACATAGTGCACGCAGTATTAAGCGTCGGAACAAGCCACAGAACTCGCAAAACTCGATCATTCGTCGATTTTGACGAAAAATGACCGCAATTTCCTTGCCGTGGAGATATTTCGACGTTTAAACGCCCAAATTACAGCATTTTACGCGCAGAACATAGTGCACGCTGTATTAAGCGTCGTAACAAGCCAGACAACTCGCAAAACTCGATCATTCGTCGATTTTGACGAAAAGTGACCGTAATTTCCTTGCCCGTGGAGATATTTCGACGTTTAAACGCCCAAATTACTGCATTTTACGCGCAGAACATAGTGCACGCAGCATTAAGCGTCGAAACAAACCCAACAACGCGCAAAACTCGATCATTCGTCGATTTTGACGAAAAGTGACCGTAATTTCCTTGCCCGTGGAGATATTTCGACGTTTAAACGCCCAAATTACTGCATTTTACGCGCAGAACATAGTGCACGCTGTATTAAGCGTCGAAACAAGCCACAGAACTCGCAAAACTCGATCATTCGTCGATTTTGACGAAATTGACCGTAATTTCCTTGCCCGTGGAGATATTTCGACGTTTAAACGCCCAAATTACTGCATTTTACGCGCAGAACATAGTGCACGCTGTATTAAGCGTCGAAACAAACCCAACAACGCGCAAAACTCGATCATTCGTCGATTTTGACGAAAAGTGACCGTAATTTCCTTGCCCGTGGAGATATTTCGACGTTTAAACGCCCAAATTACTGCATTTTACGCGCAGAACAGAGTGCACGCTGTATTACGCGTCGTAACAAGCCAGACAACTCGCAAATCTCGATCATTCGTCGATTTTGACGAAAAATGACCGTAATTTCCTTCCCGTTGGAGATATTTCGACGTTTAAACACCCAAATTACTGCATTTTACGCGCAGAACATAGTGCACGCAGTATTAAGCGTCGGAACAAGCCACAGAACTCGCAAAACTCGATCATTCGTCGATTTTGACGAAAAATGACCGTAATTTCCTTGCCCGTGGAGATATTTAGACGTTTAAACGCCCCAAATTACTGCATTTTACGCGCAGAACAGAGTGCACGCTGTATTAAGCGTCGTAACAAGCCCAACAACGCGCAAAACTCGATCATTCGTCGATTTTGACGAAAAATGACCGTAATTTCCTTCCCGTTGGAGATATTTTGACGTAAACGCCCAAATTACTGCATTTTACGCGCAGAACATAGTGCACGCTGTATTAAGCGTCGTAACAAGCCCAACAACGCGCAAAACTCGATCATTCGTCGATTTTGACGAAAAATGACCGTAATTTCCTTCCCGTTGGAGATATTTTGACGTAAACGCCCAAATTACTGCATTTTACGCGCAGAACATAGTGCACGCTGTATTAAGCGTCGAAACAAGCCACAGAACTCGCAAAACTCGATCATTCGTCGATTTTGACGAAATTGACCGTAATTTCCTTCCCGTTGGAGATATTGCGACGTTTTAAACGCCCAAATTGCTGCATTTTACGCGCAGAACATAGTGCACGCAGTATTAAGCGTCGCAACAAACCCAACAACGCATAAAACTCGATCATTCGTCGATTTTGACGAAAAGTGACCGTAATTTCCTTGCCCGTGGAGATATTTCGACGTTTAAACGCCCAAATTACTGCATTTTACGCGCAGAACATAGTGCACGCTGTATTAAGCGTCGTAACAAGCCACAGAACTCGCAAAACTCGATCATTCGTCGATTTTGACGAAAAATGACCGTAATTTCCTTCCCGTTGGAGATATTTCGACGTTTAAACGCACAAATTACTGCATTTTACACGCAGAACATAGTGCACGCTGTATTAAGCGTCGTAACAAGCCACAGAACTCGCAAAACTCGATCATTCGTCGATTTTGACGAAAAATGACCGTAATTTCCTTGCCCGTGGAGATATTTCGACGTTTAAACGCCCAAATTACTGCATTTTACGCGCAGAACATAGTGCACGCTGTATTAAGCGTCGTAACAAGCCACAGAACTCGCAAAACTCGATCATTCTTCGATTTTGACGAAAAATGACCGTAATTTCCTTCCCGTTGGAGATATTTCGACGTTTAAACGCACAAATTACTGCATTTTACGCGCAGAACATAGTGCACGCTGTATTAAGTGTCGTAACAAGCCACAGAACTCGCAAAACTCGATCATTCGTCGATTTCGACGAAAAATGACCGTAATTTCCTTGCCCGTGGAGATATTTCGACGTTTTAAACGCCCAAATTACTGCATTTTACGCGCAGAACATAGTGCACGCTGTATTAAGCGTCGTAACAAGCCACAGAACTCGCAAAACTCGATCATTCGTCGATTTTGACGAAAAGTGACCGTAATTTCCTTGCCCGTGGAGATATTTCGACGTTTAAATGCCCAAATTACTGCATTTTACACGCAGAACATAGTCCACCCTGTATTAAGCGTCGTAACAAGCCAGATAACTCGCAAAACTCGATCATTCGTCGAATTTGACGAAAAATGACCGTAATTTCCTTGCCCGTGGAGATATTTCGACGTTTTAAACGCCCAAATTACTGCATTTTACGCGCAGAACATAGTGCACGCTGTATTAAGCGTCGTAACAAGCCACAGAACTCGCAAAACTCGATCATTCGTCGATTTTGACGAAAAATGACCGTAATTTCCTTGCCCGTGGAGATATTTCGACGTTTAAACGCCCAAATTACTGCATTTTACGCGCAGAACATAGTGCACGCTGTATTAAGCGTCGAAACAAGCCCAACAACGCGCAAAACTCGATCATTCGTCGATTTTGACGAAAAATGACCGTAATTTCCTTGCCCGTGGAGATATTTCGACGTTTAAACGCCCAAATTACTGCATTTTACGCGCAGAACATAGTGCACGCTGTATTAAGCGTCGTAACAAGCCACAGAACTCGCAAAACTCGATCATTCGTCGATTTTGACGAAAAATGACCGTAATTTCCTTGCCCGTGGAGATATTTCGACGTTTAAACGCCCAAATTACTGCATTTTACGCGCAGAACATAGTGCACGCTGTATTAAGCGTCGTAACAAGCCACAGAACTCGCAAAACTCGATCATTCGTCGATTTTGACGAAAAGTGACCGTAATTTCCTTGCCCGTGGAGATATTTCGACGTTTAAATGCCCAAATTACTGCATTTTACACGCAGAACATAGTCCACCCTGTATTAAGCGTCGTAACAAGCCAGATAACTCGCAAAACTCGATCATTCGTCGAATTTGACGAAAAATGACCGTAATTTCCTTGCCCGTGGAGATATTTCGACGTTTAAACTCCCAAATTACTGCATTTTACGCGCAGAACATAGTGCACGCTGTATTAAGCGTCGTAACAAGCCACAGAACTCGCAAAACTCGATCATTCGTCGATTTTGACGAAAAATGACCGTAATTTCCTTGCCGTGGAGATATTTCGACGTTTAAACGCCCAAATTACTGCATTTTACGCGCAGAACCATAGTGCACGCTGTATTAAGCGTCGAAACAAGCCCAACAACGCGCAAAACTCGATCATTCGTCGATTTTGACGAAAAATGACCGTAATTTCCTTGCCCGTGGAGATATTTCGACGTTTAAACGCCCAAATTACTGCATTTTACGCGCAGAACATAGTGCACGCTGTATTAAGCGTCGTAACAAGCCACAGAACTCGCAAAACTCGATCATTCGTCGATTTTGACGAAAAATGACCGTAATTTCCTTCCCGTTGGAGATATTTCGACGTTTAAACGCACAAATTACTGCATTTTACACGCAGAACATAGTGCACGCTGTATTAAGCGTCGAAACAAGCCCAACAACGCGCAAAACTCGATCATTCGTCGATTTTGACGAAAAATGACCGTAATTTCCTTGCCCGTGGAGATATTTCGACGTTTAAACGCCCAAATTACTGCATTTTACGCGCAGAACATAGTGCACGCTGTATTAAGCGTCGAAACAAGCCCAACAACGCGCAAAACTCGATCATTCGTCGAATTTGACGAAAAATGACCGTAATTTCCTTGCCCGTGGAGATATTTCGACGTTTTAAACGCCCAAATTACTGCATTTTACGCGCAGAACATGGTGCACGCTGTATTAAGCGTCGTAACAAGCCACAGAACTCGCAAAACTCGATCATTCGTCGATTTTGACGAAAAATGACCGTAATTTCCTTCCCGTTGGAGATATTTCGACGTTTAAACGCACAAATTACTGCATTTTACGCGCAGAACATAGTGCACGCTGTATTAAGCGTCGAAACAAGCCCAACAACGCGCAAAACTCGATCATTCGTCGATTTTGACGAAAAATGACCGTAATTTCCTTGCCCGTGGAGATATTTCGACGTTTAAACGCCCAAATTACTGCATTTTACGCGCAGAACATAGTGCACGCTGTATTAAGCGTCGAAACAAGCCCAACAACGCGCAAAACTCGATCATTCGTCGATTTTGACGAAAAATGACCGTAATTTCCTTGCCCGTGGAGATATTTCGACGTTTAAACGCCCAAATTACTGCATTTTACGCGCAGAACATAGTGCACGCTGTATTAAGTGTCGTAACAAGCCACAGAACTCGCAAAACTCGATCATTCGTCGATTTTGACGAAAAATGACCGTAATTTCCTTGCCCGTGGAGATATTTCGACGTTTAAACGCCCAAATTACTGCATTTTACGCGCAGAACATAGTGCACGCTGTATTAAGCGTCGTAACAAGCCACAGAACTCGCAAAACTCGATCATTCGTCGATTTTGACGAAAAATGACCGTAATTTCCTTGCCCGTGGAGATATTTCGACGTTTAAACGCCCAAATTACTGCATTTTACGCGTAGAACATAGTGCACGCTGTATTAAGCGTCGAAACAAGCCAACAACGCGCAAAACTCGATCATTCGTCGATTTTGACGAAAAGTGACCGTAATTTCCTTGCCCGTGGAGATATTTCGACGTTTAAACGCCCAAATTACTGCATTTTACGCGCAGAACATAGTGCACGCTGTATTAAGCGTCGTAACAAGCCACAGAACTCGCAAAACTCGATCATTCGTCGATTTTGACGAAAAATGACCGTAATTTCCTTGCCCGTGGAGATATTTCGACGTTTAAACGCCCAAATTACTGCATTTTACGCGCAGAACATAGTGCACGCTGTATTAAGCGTCGTAACAAGCCACAGAACTCGCAAAACTCGATCATTCTTCGATTTTGACGAAAAATGACCGTAATTTCCTTCCGTTGGAGATATTTCGACGTTTTAAACGCACAAATTACTGCATTTTACGCGCAGAACATAGTGCACGCTGTATTAAGCGTCGTAACAAGCCACAGAACTCGCAAAACTCGATCATTCGTCGATTTTGACGAAAAGTGACCGTAATTTCCTTGCCCGTGGAGATATTTCGACGTTTAAACGCCCAAATTACTGCATTTTACGCGCAGAACATAGTGCACGCTGTATTAAGTGTCGTAACAAGCCACAGAACTCGCAAAACTCGATCATTCGTCGATTTTGACGAAAAGTGACCGTAATTTCCTTGCCCGTGGAGATATTTCGACGTTTAAATGCCCAAATTACTGCATTTTACACGCAGAACATAGTCCACCCTGTATTAAGCGTCGTAACAAGCCAGATAACTCGCAAAACTCGATCATTCGTCGAATTTGACGAAAAATGACCGTAATTTCCTTGCCCGTGGAGATATTTCGACGTTTAAACGCCCAAATGACTGCATTTTACGCGCAGAACATAGTGCACGCTGTATTAAGCGTCGTAACAAGCCACAGAACTCGCAAAACTCGATCATTCGTCGATTTTGACGAAAAATGACCGTAATTTCCTTGCCCGTGGAGATATTTCGACGTTTAAACGCCCAAATTACTGCATTTTACGCGCAGAACATAGTGCACGCTGTATTAAGCGTCGAAACAAGCCCAACAACGCGCAAAACTCGATCATTCGTCGATTTTGACGAAAAATGACCGTAATTTCCTTGCCCGTGGAGATATTTCGACGTTTAAACGCCCAAATTACTGCATTTTACGCGCAGAACATAGTGCACGCTGTATTAAGCGTCGTAACAAGCCACAGAACTCGCAAAACTCGATCATTCGTCGATTTTGACGAAAAATGACCGTAATTTCCTTCCCGTTGGAGATATTTCGACGTTTAAACGCACAAATTACTGCATTTTACACGCAGAACATAGTGCACGCTGTATTAAGCGTCGAAACAAGCCCAACAACGCGCAAAACTCGATCATTCGTCGATTTTGACGAAAAATGACCGTAATTTCCTTGCCCGTGGAGATATTTCGACGTTTAAACGCCCAAATTACTGCATTTTACGCGCAGAACATAGTGCACGCTGTATTAAGCGTCGTAACAAGCCACAGAACTCGCAAAACTCGATCATTCGTCGATTTTGACGAAAAATGACCGTAATTTCCTTGCCCGTGGAGATATTTCGACGTTTAAACGCCCAAATTACTGCATTTTACGCGCAGAACATAGTGCACGCTGTATTAAGCGTCGAAACAAGCCCAACAACGCGCAAAACTCGATCATTCGTCGATTTTGACGAAAAATGACCGTAATTTCCTCGCCCGTGGAGATATTTCGACGTTTAAACGCCCAAATTACTGCATTTTACGCGCAGAACATAGTGCACGCTGTATTAAGCGTCGAAACAAGCACAACAACGCGCAAAACTCGATCATTCGTCGATTTTGACGAAAAGTGACCGTAATTTCCTTGCCCGTAGAGATATTTCGACGTTTATACGCCCAAATTACTGCATTTTACGCGCAGAACATGGTGCACGCTGTATTAAGCGTCGTAACAAGCCACAGAACTCGCAAAACTCGATCATTCGTCGATTTTGACGAAAAATGACCGTAATTTCCTTCCCGTTGGAGATATTTCGACGTTTAAACGCACAAATTACTGCATTTTACACGCAGAACATAGTGCACGCTGTATTAAGCGTCGAAACAAGCCCAACAACGCGCAAAACTCGATCATTCGTCGATTTTGACGAAAAATGACCGTAATTTCCTTGCCCGTGGAGATATTTCGACGTTTAAACGCCCAAATTACTGCATTTTACGCGCAGAACATAGTGCACGCTGTATTAAGCGTCGAAACAAGCCCAACAACGCGCAAAACTCGATCATTCGTTGATTTTGACGAAAAATGACCGTAATTTCCTTGCCCGTGGAGATATTTCGACGTTTTAAACGCCCCAATTACTGCATTTTACGCGCAGAACATAGTGCACGCTGTATTAAGCGTCGAAACAAGCCCAACAACGCGCAAAACTCGATCATTCGTCGATTTTGACGAAAAATGACCGTAATTTCCTTGCCCGTGGATATATTTCGACGTTTAAACGCCCAAATTACTGCATTTTACGCGCAGAACATAGTGCACGCTGTATTAAGTGTCGTAACAAGCCACAGAACTCGCAAAACTCGATCATTCGTCGATTTTGACGAAAAATGACCGTAATTTCCTTGCCCGTGGAGATATTTCGACGTTTAAACGCCCAAATTACTGCATTTTACGCGCAGAACATAGTGCACGCTGGATTAAGCGTCGTAACAAGCCACAGAACTCGCAAAACTCGATCATTCGTCGATTTTGACGAAAAGTGACCGTAATTTCCTTGCCCGTGGAGATATTTCGACGTTTAAACGCCCAAATTACTGCATTTTACGCGCAGAACATAGCGCACGCTGTATTAAGCGTCGTAACAAGCCACAGAACTCGCAAAACTCGATCATTCGTCGATTTTGACGAAAAATGACCGTAATTTCCTTGCCCGTGGAGATATTTCGACGTTTAAACGCCCAAATTACTGCATTTTACGCGCAGAACATAGTGCACGCTGTATTAAGCGTCGAAACAAGCCCAACAACGCGCAAAACTCGATCATTCGTCGATTTTGACGAAAAATGACCGTAATTTCCTTGCCCGTGGAGATATTTCGACGTTTAAACGCCCAAATTACTGCATTTTACGCGCAGAACATAGTGCACGCTGTATTAAGTGTCGTAACAAGCCACAGAACTCGCAAAACTCGATCATTCGTCGATTTTGACGAAAAATGACCGTAATTTCCTTGCCCGTGGAGATATTTCGACGTTTTAAACGCCCAAATTACTGCATTTTACGCGCAGAACATAGTGCACGCTGTATTAAGCGTCGTAACAAGCCACAGAACTCGCAAAACTCGATCATTCGTCGATTTTGACGAAAAGTGACCGTAATTTCCTTGCCCGTGGAGATATTTCGACGTTTAAACGCCCAAATTACTGCAGTTTACGCGCAGAACATAGTGCACGCTGTATTAAGCGTCGAAACAAGCCCAACAACGCGCAAAACTCGATCATTCGTCGATTTTGACGAAAAATGACCGTAATTTCCTTGCCCGTGGAGATATTTCGACGTTTTAAACGCCCAAATTACTGCATTTACGCGCAGAACATAGTGCACGCTGTATTAAGTGTCGTAACAAGCCACAGAACTCGCAAAACTCGATCATTCGTCGATTTTGACGAAAAATGACCGTAATTTCCTTGCCCGTGGAGATATTTCGACGTTTAAACGCCCAAATTACTGCATTTTACGCGCAGAACATAGTGCACGCTGTATTAAGCGTCGTAACAAGCCACAGAACTCGCAAAACTCGATCATTCGTCGATTTTGACGAAAAGTGACCGTAATTTCCTTGCCCGTGGAGATATTTCGACGTTTAAACGCCCAAATTACTGCAGTTTACGCGCAGAACATAGTGCACGCTGTATTAAGGGTCGTAACAAGCCACAGAACTCGCAAAACTCGATCATTCGTCGATTTTGACGAAAAATGACCGTAATTTCCTTGCC
>NW_027212623.1:0-55647 GCF_041682495.2 Bombus fervidus | reverse complement strand
CAGGCCAAACAACTCGCAAAACTCCATCATACGTCGATTTTGACGAAAAATGACCGTAATTTCCTTCCCGTTGGAGATATTCCGACGTTTAAACGACCAAATTACTGCATTTTACGCGCAGAACATAGTGCACGCTGTATTAAGCATCGACACAAGCCAAACAACTCGCAAAACTCGATCATTCGTCGATTTCGACGAAAAATGACCGTAATTTCCTTCCCGTTGGAGATATTTCGACGTTTAAACGCCCAAATTACTGCATTTTACGCGCAGAACATAGTGCACGCTGTATTAAGCATCGACACAAGCCAAAGAACTCGCAAAACTCGATCATTCGTCGATTTCGACGAAAAATGACTGTAATTTCCTTCCCCGTAGAGATATTCCGACGTTTAAACGCCCAAATTACTGCATTTTACGCGCAGAACATAGTGCACGCTGTATCAAGCGTCGACACAGGCCAAACAACTCGCAAAACTCCATCATACGTCGATTTTGACGAAAAATGACCGTAATTTCCTTCCCGTTGGAGATATTCCGACGTTTAAACGACCAAATTACTGCATTTTACGCGCAGAACATAGTGCACGCTGTATTAAGCATCGACACAAGCCAAACAACTCGCAAAACTCGATCATTCGTCGATTTCGACGAAAAATGACCGTAATTTCCTTCCCGTTGGAGATATTTCGACGTTTAAACGCCCAAATTACTGCATTTTACGCGCAGAACATAGTGCACGCTGTATTAAGCGTCGACACAAGCCAAACAACTCGCAAAACTCCATCATACGTCGATTTTGACGAAAAATGACCGTAATTTCCTTCCCGTTGGAGATATTCCGACGGTTAAACGACCAAATTACTGCATTTTACGCGCAGAACATAGTGCACGCTGTATTAAGCATCGACACAAGCCAAAGAACTCGCAAAACTCGATCATTCGTCGATTTCGACGAAAAATGACCGTAATTTCCTTCCCCGTAGAGATATTCCGACGTTTAAACGCCCAAATTACTGCATTTTACGCGCAGAACATAGTGCACGCTGTATCAAGCGTCGACACAGGCCAAACAACTCGCAAAACTCGATCATTCGTCGATTTTGACGAAAAATGAACGTAATTTCCTTCCCCGTAGAGATATTTCGACGTTTAAACGCCCAAATTACTGCATTTTACGCGCAGAACATAGTGCACGCTGTATCAGGCGTCGACACAAGCCAAACAACTCGCAAAACCCGATCATTCGTCGATTGCGACGAAAAATGACCGTAATTTCCTTCCCGTTGGAGATATTACGACGTTTAAACGCCCAAATTACTGCATTTTACGCGCAGAACATAGTGCACGCTGTATCAAGCGTCGACACAAGCCAAACAACTCGCAAAACTCGATGATTCGTCGATTTCGACGAAAAATGACCGTAATTTCCTTCCCGTTGGAGATATTTCGACGTTTAAACGCCCAAATTACTGCATTTTACGCGCAGAACATAGTGCACGCTGTATTAAGCGTCGACACAAGCCAAACAACTCGCAAAACTCCATCATACGTCGATTGCGACGAAAAATGACCGTAATTTCCTTCCCGTTGGAGATATTACGACGTTTAAACGCCCAAATTACTGCATTTTACGCGCAGAACATAGTGCACGCTGTATCAAGCGTCGACACAAGCCAAACAACTCGCAAAACTCGATCATTCGTCGATTTCGACGAAAAATGACCGTAATTTCCTTCCCGTTGGAGATATTTCGACGTTTAAACGCCCGAACTACTGCATTTTACGCGCAGAACATAGTGCACGCTGTATTAAGCGTCGACACAAGCCAAACAACTCGCAAAACTCGATCATTCGTCGATTTCGACGAAAAATGACCGTAATTTCCTTCCCCGTAGAGATATTCCGACGTTTAAACGCCCAAATTACTGCATTTTACGCGCAGAACATAGTGCACGCTGTATCAGGCGTCGACACAAGCCAAACAACTCGCAAAACCCGATCATTCGTCGATTGCGACGAAAAATGACCGTAATTTCCTTCCCGTTGGAGATATTACGACGTTTAAACGCCCAAATTACTGCATTTTACGCGCAGAACATAGTGCACGCTGTATGAAGCGTCGACACAAGCCAAACAACTCGCAAAACTCCATCATACGTCGATTTTGACGAAAAATGACCGTAATTTCCTTCCCGTTGGAGATATTCCGACGGTTAAACGCCCAAATTACTGTATTTTACGCGCAGAACATAGTGCACGCTGTATCAAGCGTCGACACAAGCCAAACAACTCGCAAAACTCCATCATACGTCGATTTTGACGAAAAATGACCGTAATTTCCTTCCCGTTGGAGATATTCCGACGTTTAAACGACCAAATTACTGCATTTTACGCGCAGAACATAGTGCACGCTGTATTAAGCATCGACACAAGCCAAAGAACTCGCAAAACTCGATCATTCGTCGATTTCGACGAAAAATGACCGTAATTTCCTTCCCCGTAGAGATATTCCGACGTTTAAACGCCCAAATTACTGCATTTTACGCGCAGAACATAGTGCACGCTGTATCAAGCGTCGACACAGGCCAAACAACTCGCAAAACTCCATCATACGTCGATTTTGACGAAAAATGACCGTAATTTCCTTCCCGTTGGAGATATTCCGACGTTTAAACGACCAAATTACTGCATTTTACGCGCAGAACATAGTGCACGCTGTATTAAGCATCGACACAAGCCAAACAACTCGCAAAACTCGATCATTCGTCGATTTCGACGAAAAATGACCGTAATTTCCTTCCCGTTGGAGATATTTCGACGTTTAAACGCCCAAATTACTGCATTTTACGCGCAGAACATAGTGCACGCTGTATTAAGCATCGACACAAGCCAAAGAACTCGCAAAACTCGATCATTCGTCGATTTCGACGAAAAATGACCGTAATTTCCTTCCCCGTAGAGATATTCCGACGTTTAAACGCCCAAATTACTGCATTTTACGCGCAGAACATAGTGCACGCTGTATCAAGCGTCGACACAGGCCAAACAACTCGCAAAACTCCATCATACGTCGATTTTGACGAAAAATGACCGTAATTTCCTTCCCGTTGGAGATATTCCGACGTTTAAACGACCAAATTACTGCATTTTACGCGCAGAACATAGTGCACGCTGTATTAAGCATCGACACAAGCCAAACAACTCGCAAAACTCGATCATTCGTCGATTTCGACGAAAAATGACCGTAATTTCCTTCCCGTTGGAGATATTTCGACGTTTAAACGCCCAAATTACTGCATTTTACGCGCAGAACATAGTGCACGCTGTATTAAGCGTCGACACAAGCCAAACAACTCGCAAAACTCCATCATACGTCGATTTTGACGAAAAATGACCGTAATTTCCTTCCCGTTGGAGATATTCCGACGGTTAAACGACCAAATTACTGCATTTTACGCGCAGAACATAGTGCACGCTGTATTAAGCATCGACACAAGCCAAAGAACTCGCAAAACTCGATCATTCGTCGATTTCGACGAAAAATGACCGTAATTTCCTTCCCCGTAGAGATATTCCGACGTTTAAACGCCCAAATTACTGCATTTTACGCGCAGAACATAGTGCACGCTGTATCAGGCGTCGACACAAGCCAAACAACTCGCAAAACCCGATCATTCGTCGATTGCGACGAAAAATGACCGTAATTTCCTTCCCGTTGGAGATATTACGACGTTTAAACGCCCAAATTACTGCATTTTACGCGCAGAACATAGTGCACGCTGTATCAAGCGTCGACACAAGCCAAACAACTCGCAAAACTCGATCATTCGTCGATTTCGACGAAAAATGACCGTAATTTCCTTCCCGTTGGAGATATTTCGACGTTTAAACGCCCAAATTACTGCATTTTACGCGCAGAACATAGTGCACGCTGTATTAAGCGTCGACACAAGCCAAACAACTCGCAAAACTCCATCATACGTCGATTGCGACGAAAAATGACCGTAATTTCCTTCCCGTTGGAGATATTACGACGTTTAAACGCCCAAATTACTGCATTTTACGCGCAGAACACAGTGCACGCTGTATCAAGCGTCGACACAAGCCAAACAACTCGCAAAACTCGATCATTCGTCGATTTCGACGAAAAATGACCGTAATTTCCTTCCCCGTAGAGATATTCCGACGTTTAAACGCCCAAATTACTGCATTTTACGCGCAGAACATAGTGCACGCTGTATTAAGCATCGACACAAGCCAAAGAAGTCGCAAAACTCGATCATTCGTCGATTTCGACGAAAAATGACCGTAATTTCCATCCCCGTAGAGATATTCCGACGTTTAAACGCCCAAATTACTGCATTTTACGCGCAGAACATAGTGCACGCTGTATCAAGCGTCGACACAAGCCAAACAACTCGCAAAACTCGATCATTCGTCGATTTCGACGAAAAATGACCGTAATTTCCTTCCCGTTGGAGATATTTCGACGTTTAAACGCCCAAATTACTGCATTTTACGCGCAGAACACAGTGCACGCTGTATTAAGCGTCGAAACAAGCCAAACAACTCGCAAAACTCGATCATTCGTCGATTTCGACGAAAAATGACCGTAATTTCCTTCCCCGTAGAGATATTCCGACGTTTAAACGCCCAAATTACTGCATTTTACGCGCAGAACATAGTGCACGCTGTATCAAGCGTCGACACAAGCCAAACAACTCGCAAAACTCGATCATTCGTCGATTTCGACGAAAAATGACCGTAATTTCCTTCCCGTTGGAGATATTTCGACGTTTAAACGCCCAAATTACTGCATTTTACGCGCAGAACACAGTGCACGCTGTATTAAGCGTCGACACAAGCCAAACAACTCGCAAAACTCCATCATACGTCGATTGCGACGAAAAATGACCGTAATTTCCTTCCCGTTGGAGATATTACGACGTTTAAACGCCCAAATTACTGCATTTTACGCGCAGAACATAGTGCACGCTGTATCAAGCGTCGACACAAGCCAAACAACTCGCAAAACTCGATCATTCGTCGATTTCGACGAAAAATGACCGTAATTTCCTTCCCCGTAGAGATATTCCGACGTTTAAACGCCCAAATTACTGCATTTTACGCGCAGAACATAGTGCACGCTGTATTAAGCATCGACACAAGCCAAAGAAGTCGCAAAACTCGATCATTCGTCGATTTCGACGAAAAATGACCGTAATTTCCATCCCCGTAGAGATATTCCGACGTTTAAACGCCCAAATTACTGCATTTTACGCGCAGAACATAGTGCACGCTGTATCAAGCGTCGACACAAGCCAAACAACTCGCAAAACTCGATCATTCGTCGATTTCGACGAAAAATGACCGTAATTTCCTTCCCGTTGGAGATATTTCGACGTTTAAACGCCCAAATTACTGCATTTTACGCGCAGAACACAGTGCACGCTGTATTAAGCGTCGAAACAAGCCAAACAACTCGCAAAACTCGATCATTCGTCGATTTCGACGAAAAATGACCGTAATTTCCTTCCCCGTAGAGATATTCCGACGTTTAAACGCCCAAATTACTGCATTTTACGCGCAGAACATAGTGCACGCTGTATCAAGCGTCGACACAAGCCAAACAACTCGCAAAACTCGATCATTCGTCGATTTCGACGAAAAATGACCGTAATTTCCTTCCCGTTGGAGATATTTCGACGTTTAAACGCCCAAATTACTGCATTTTACGCGCAGAACACAGTGCACGCTGTATTAAGCGTCGAAACAAGCCAAACAACTCGCAAAACTCGATCATACGTCGTTTTTGACGACAAATGACCGTATTTTCCTTCCCCGTAGAGATATTTCGACGTTTAAACGCCCAAATTACTGCATTTTACGCGCAGAACATAGTGCACGCTGTATCAAGCGTCGACACAAGCCAAACAACTCGCAAAACTCGATCATTCGTGGATTGCGACGAAAAATGACCGTAATTTCCTTCCCGTTGGAGATATTACGACGTTTAAACGCCCAAATTACTGCATTTTACGCGCAGAACATAGTGCACGCTGTATCAAGCGTCGACACAAGCCAAACAACTCGCAAAACTCGATCATTCGTCGATTTCGACGAAAAATGACCGTAATTTCCTTCCCGTTGGAGATATTTCGACGTTTAAACGCCCAAATTACTGCATTTTACGCGCAGAACACAGTGCACGCTGTATTAAGCGTCGAAACAAGCCAAACAACTCGCAAAACTCGATCATACGTCGTTTTTGACGACAAATGACCGTAATTTCCTTCCCCGTGGAGATATTTCGACGTCTAAACGCCCAAATTACTGCATTTTACGCGCAGAACATAGTGCACGCTGTATTATGCGTCGAAACAAGCCAAACAACTCGCAAAACTCGATCATACGTCGTTTTTGACGACAAATGACCGTAATTTCCTTCCCCGTGGAGATATTTCGACGTTTAAACGCCCAAACTACTGCATTTTACGCGCAGAACATAGTGCACGCTGTATTAAGCGTCGACACAAGCCAAGCAACTCGCAAAACTCGATCATTCGTCGATTTCGACGAAAAATGACCGTAATTTCCTTCCCCGTAGAGATATTCCGACGTTTAAACGCCCAAATTACTGCATTTTACGCGCAGAACATAGTGCACGCTGTATCAGGCGTCGACACAAGCCAAACAACTCGCAAAACTCCATCATACGTCGATTTTGACGAAAAATGACCGTAATTTCCTTCCCGTTGGAGATATTCCGACGTTTAAACGCCCAAATTACTGTATTTTACGCGCAGAACATAGTGCACGCTGTATCAAGCGTCGACACAGGCCAAACAACTCGCAAAACTCGATCATTCGTCGATTTCGACGAAAAATGACCGTAATTTCCTTCCCCTAGGAGATATTTCGACGTTTAAACGCCCAAATTACTGCATTTTACGCGCAGAACATAGTGCACGCTGTATCAAGCGTCGACACAAGCCAAACAACTCGCAAAACTCGATCATTCGTTGATTGCGACGAAAAATGACCGTAATTTCCTTCCCGTTGGAGATATTACGACGTTTAAACGCCCAAATTACTGCATTTTACGCGCAGAACATAGTGCACGCTGTATCAAGCGTCGACACAAGCCAAACAACTCGCAAAACTCGATCATTCGTCGATTTCGACGAAAAATGACCGTAATTTCCTTCCCGTTGGAGATATTTCGACGTTTAAACGCCCAAATTACTGCATTTTACGCGCAGAACACAGTGCACGCTGTATTAAGCGTCGAAACAAGCCAAACAACTCGCAAAACTCCATCATACGTCGATTTTGACGAAAAATGACCGTAATTTCCTTCCCCGTGGAGATATTTCGACGTCTAAACGCCCAAATTACTGCATTTTACGCGCAGAACATAGTGCACGCTGTATTATGCGTCGAAACAAGCCAAACAACTCGCAAAACTCGATCATTCGTCGATTTCGACGAAAAATGACCGTAATTTCCTTCCCGTTGGAGATATTTCGACGTTTAAACGCCCAAATTCCTGCATTTTACGCGCAGAACACAGTGCACGCTGTATTAAGCGTCGAAACAAGCCAAACAACTCGCAAAACTCGATCATACGTCGTTTTTGACGACAAATGACCGTAATTTCCTTCCCCGTAGAGATATTTCGACGTTTAAACGCCCAAATTACTGCATTTTACGCGCAGAACATAGTGCACGCTGTATCAAGCGTCGACACAAGCCAAACAACTCGCAAAACTCGATCATTCGTCGATTTCGACGAAAAATGACCGTAATTTCCTTCCCGTTGGAGATATTTCGACGTTTAAACGCCCAAATTCCTGCATTTTACGCGCAGAACACAGTGCACGCTGTATTAAGCGTCGAAACAAGCCAAACAACTCGCAAAACTCGATCATACGTCGTTTTGGACGACAAATGACCGTAATTTCCTTCCCCGTAGAGATATTTCGACGTTTAAACGCCCAAATTACTGCATTTTACGCGCAGAACATAGTGCACGCTGTATCAAGCGTCGACACAAGCCAAACAACTCGCAAAACTCGATCATACGTCGTTTTTGACGACAAATGACCGTAATTTCCTTCCCCGTGGAGATATTTCGACGTTTAAACGCCCAAACTACTGCATTTTACGCGCAGAACATAGTGCACGCTGTATTAAGCGTCGACACAAGCCAAACAACTCGCAAAACTCGACCATTCGTCGATTTCGACGAAAAATGACCGTAATTTCCTTCCCCGTAGAGATATTCCGACGTTTAAACGCCCAAACTACTGCATTTTACGCGCAGAACATAGTGCACGCTGTATCAGGCGTCGACACAAGCCAAACAACTCGCAAAACTCGATCATTCGTCGATTGCGACGAAAAAGACCGTAATTTCCTTCCCGTTGGAGATATTACGACGTTTAAACGCCCAAATTACTGCATTTTACGCGCAGAACATAGTGCACGCTGTATCAAGCGTCGACACAAGCCAAACAACTCGCAAAACTCGATCATTCGTCGATTTCGACGAAAAATGACCGTAATTTCCTTCCCCGTAGAGATATTCCGACGTTTAAACGCCCAAACTACTGCATTTTACGCGCAGAACATAGTGCACGCTGTATTAAGCGTCGACACAAGCCAAACAACTCGCAAAACTCGATCATTCGTCGATTTCGACGAAAAATGACCGTAATTTCCTTCCCCGTAGAGATATTCCGACGTTTAAACGCCCAAATTACTGCATTTTACGCGCAGAACATAGTGCACGCTGTATCAGGCGTCGACACAAGCCAAACAACTCGCAAAACTCCATCATACGTCGATTTTGACGAAAAATGACCGTAATTTCCTTCCCGTTGGAGATATTCCGACGTTTAAACGCCCAAATTACTGTATTTTACGCGCAGAACATAGTGCACGCTGTATCAAGCGTCGACACAGGCCAAACAACTCGCAAAACTCGATCATTCGTCGATTTCGACGAAAAATGACCGTAATTTCCTTCCCGTTGGAGATATTACGACGTTTAAACGCCCAAATTACTGCATTTTACGCGCAGAACATAGTGCACGCTGTATCAAGCGTCGACACAAGCCAAACAACTCGCAAAACTCGATCATTCGTCGATTTCGACGAAAAATGACCGTAATTTCCTACCCGTTGGAGATATTTCGACGTTTAAACGCCCAAATTACTGCATTTTACGCGCAGAACACAGTGCACGCTGTATTAAGCGTCGAAACAAGCCAAACAACTCGCAAAACTCCATCATACGTCGATTTTGACGAAAAATGACCGTAATTTCCTTCCCCGTGGAGATATTTCGACGTCTAAACGCCCAAATTACTGCATTTTACGCGCAGAACATAGTGCACGCTGTATTATGCGTCGAAACAAGCCAAACAACTCGCAAAACTCGATCATTCGTCGATGTCGACGAAAAATGACCGTAATTTCCTTCCCGTTGGAGATATTTCGACGTTTAAACGCCCAAATTCCTGCATTTTACGCGCAGAACACAGTGCACGCTGTATTAAGCGTCGAAACAAGCCAAACAACTCGCAAAACTCGATCATACGTCGTTTTTGACGACAAATGACCGTAATTTCCTTCCCCGTAGAGATATTTCGACGTTTAAACGCCCAAATTACTGCATTTTACGCGCAGAACACAGTGCACGGTGTATTAAGCGTCGAAACAAGCCAAACAACTCGCAAAACTCGATCATACGTCGTTTTTGACGACAAATGACCGTAATTTCCTTCCCCGTGGAGATATTTCGACGTCTAAACGCCCAAATTACTGCATTTTACGCGCAGAACATAGTGCACGCTGTATTATGCGTCGAAACAAGCCAAACAACTCGCAAAACTCGATCATACGTCGTTTTTGACGACAAATGACCGTAATTTCCTTCCCCGTGGAGATATTTCGACGTTTAAACGCCCAAACTACTGCATTTTACGCGCAGAACATAGTGCACGCTGTATTAAGCGTCGACACAAGCCAAACAACTCGCAAAACTCGATCATTCGTCGATTTCGACGAAAAATGACCGTAATTTCCTTCCCCGTAGAGATATTCCGACGTTTAAACGCCCAAATTACTGCATTTTACGCGCAGAACATAGTGCACGCTGTATCAGGCGTCGACACAAGCCAAACAACTCGCAAAACTCCATCATACGTCGATTTTGACGAAAAATGACCGTAATTTCCTTCCCGTTGGAGATATTCCGACGTTTAAACGCCCAAATTACTGTATTTTACGCGCAGAACATAGTGCACGCTGTATCAAGCGTCGACACAGGCCACACAACTCGCAAAACTCGATCATTCGTCGATTTTGACGAAAAATGAACGTAATTTCCTTCCCCGTAGAGATATTTCGACGTTTAAACGCCCAAATTACTGTATTTTACGCGCAGAACATAGTGCACGCTGTATCAAGCGTCGACACAGGCCAAACAACTCGCAATACTCGATCATTCGTCGATTTTGACGAAAAATGAACGTAATTTCCTTCCCCGTAGAGATATTTCGACGTTTAAACGCCCAAATTACTGCATTTTACGCGCAGAACATAGCGCACGCTGTATCAGGCGTCGACACAAGCCAAACAACTCGCAAAACTCGATCATTCGTCGATTTCGACGAAAAATGACCGTAATTTCCTTCCCCGTAGAGATATTCCGACGTTTAAACGCCCAAACTACTGCATTTTACGCGCAGAACATAGTGCACGCTGTATCAGGCGTCGACACAAGCCAAACAACTCGCAAAACTCGATCATTCGTCGATTGCGACGAAAAATGACCGTAATTTCCTTCCCGTTGGAGATATTACGACGTTTAAACGCCCAAATTACTGCATTTTACGCGCAGAACATAGTGCACGCTGTATCAAGCGTCGACACAAGCCAAACAACTCGCAAAACTCGATCATTCGTCGATTTCGACGAAAAATGACCGTAATTTCCTTCCCGTTGGAGATATTTCGACGTTTAAACGCCCAAATTCCTGCATTTTACGCGCAGAACACAGTGCACGCTGTATTAAGCGTCGAAACAAGCCAAACAACTCGCAAAACTCGATCATACGTCGTTTTTGACGACAAATGACCGTAATTTCCTTCCCCGTAGAGATATTTCGACGTTTAAACGCCCAAATTACTGCATTTTACGCGCAGAACATAGTGCACGCTGTATCAAGCGTCGACACAAGCCAAACAACTCGCAAAACTCGATCATTCGTTGATTGCGACGAAAAATGACCGTAATTTCCTTCCCGTTGGAGATATTACGACGTTTAAACGCCCAAATTACTGCATTTTACGCGCAGAACATAGTGCACGCTGTATTATGCGTCGAAACAAGCCAAACAACTCGCAAAACTCGATCATACGTCGTTTTTGACGACAAATGACCGTAATTTCCTTCCCCGTGGAGATATTTCGACGTTTAAACGCCCAAACTACTGCATTTTACGCGCAGAACATAGTGCACGCTGTATTAAGCGTCGACACAAGCCAAACAACTCGCAAAACTCGATCATTCGTCGATTTCGACGAAAAATGACCGTAATTTCCTTCCCCGTAGAGATATTCCGACGTTTAAACGCCCAAATCACTGCATTTTACGCGCAGAACATAGTGCACGCTGTATCAGGCGTCGACACAAGCCAAACAACTCGCAAAACTCCATCATACGTCGATTTTGACGAAAAATGACCGTAATTTCCTTCCCGTTGGAGATATTCCGACGTTTAAACGCCCAAATTACTGTATTTTACGCGCAGAACATAGTGCACGCTGTATCAAGCGTCGACACAGGCCAAACAACTCGCAAAACTCGATCATTCGTCGATTTTGACGAAAAATGAACGTAATTTCCTTCCCCGTAGAGATATTTCGACGTTTAAACGCCCAAATTACTGTATTTTACGCGCAGAACATAGTGCACGCTATATCAAGCGTCGACACAGGCCAAACAACTCGCAATACTCGATCATTCGTCGATTTTGACGAAAAATGAACGTAATTTCCTTCCCCGTAGAGATATTTCGACGTTTAAACGCCCAAATTACTGCATTTTACGCGCAGAACATAGCGCACGCTGTATCAGGCGTCGACACAAGCCAAACAACTCGCAAAACTCGATCATTCGTCGATTGCGAAGAAAAATGACCGTAATTTCCTTCCCGTTGGAGATATTACGACGTTTAAACGCCCAAATTACTGCATTTTACGCGCAGAACATAGTGCACGCTGTATCAAGCGTCGACACAAGCCAAACAACTCGCAAAACTCGATCATTCGTCGATTTCGACGAAAAATGACCGTAATTTCCTTCCCGTTGGAGATATTTCGACGTTTAAACGCCCAAATTACTGCATTTCACGCGCAGAACATAGTGCACGCTGTATTAAGCGTCGACACAAGCCAAACAACTCGCAAAACTCCATCATACGTCGATTTTGACGAAAAATGACCGTAATTTCCTTCCCGTTGGAGATATTCCGACGGTTAAACGCCCAAATTACTGTATTTTACGCGCAGAACATAGTGCACGCTGTATCAAGCGTCGACACAAGCCAAACAACTCGCAAAACTCCATCATACGTCGATTTTGACGAAAAATGACCGTAATTTCCTTCCCGTTGGAGATATTCCGACGTTTAAACGACCAAATTACTGCATTTTACGCGCAGAACATAGTGCACGCTGTATTAAGCATCGACACAAGCCAAAGAACTCGCAAAACTCGATCATTCGTCGATTTCGACGAAAAATGACCGTAATTTCCTTCCCCGTAGAGATATTCCGACGTTTAAACGCCCAAATTACTGCATTTTACGCGCAGAACATAGTGCACGCTGTATCAGGCGTCGACACAAGCCAAACAACTCGCAAAACTCGATCATTCGTCGATTGCGACGAAAAATGACCGTAATTTCCTTCCCGTTGGAGATATTACGACGTTTAAACGCCCAAATTACTGCATTTTACGCGCAGAACATAGTGCACGCTGTATTAAGCGTCGACACAAGCCAAACAACTCGCAAAACTCCATCATACGTCGATTTTGACGAAAAATGACCGTAATTTCCTTCCCGTTGGAGATATTCCGACGGTTAAACGCCGAAATTACTGTATTTTACGCGCAGAACATAGTGCACGCTGTATCAAGCGTCGACACAAGCCAAACAACTCGCAAAACTCCATCATACGTCGATTTTGACGAAAAATGACCGTAATTTCCTTCCCGTTGGAGATATTCCGACGTTTAAACGCCCAAATTACTGTATTTTACGCGCAGAACATAGTGCACGCTGTATCAAGCGTCGACACAAGCCAAACAACTCGCAAAACTCGATCATTCGTCGATTTCGACGGAAAATGACCGTGATTTCCTTCCCGTTGGAGATATTTCGACCTTTAAACGCCCAAATTACTGCATTTTACGCGCAGAGCATAGTGCACGCTGTATCAAGCGTCGACACAAGCCAAACAACTCGCAAAACTCGATCATTCGTCGATTTTGACGAAAAATGACCGTAATTTCCTTCCCCGTAGAGATATTTCGACGTTTAAACGCCCAAATTACTGCATTTTACGCGCAGAACACAGTGCACGCTGTATTAAGCGTCGAAACAAGCCAAACAACTCGCAAAACTCGATCATACGTCGTTTTTGACGACAAATGACCGTAATTTCCTTCCCCGTGGAGATATTTCGACGTTTAAACGCCCAAATTACTGTATTTTACGCGCAGAACATAGTGCACGCTGTATCAAGCGTCGACACAAGCCAAACAACTCGCAAAACTCGATCATTCGTCGATTTCGACGGAAAATGACCGTGATTTCCTTCCCGTTGGAGATATTTCGACCTTTAAACGCCCAAATTACTGCATTTTACGCGCAGAGCATAGTGCACGCTGTATCAAGCGTCGACACAAGCCAAACAACTCGCAAAACTCGATCATTCGTCGATTTTGACGAAAAATGACCGTAATTTCCTTCCCCGTAGAGATATTTCGACGTTTAAACGCCCAAATTACTGCATTTTACGCGCAGAACATAGTGCACGCTGTATTAAGCGTCGACACAAGCCAAACAACTCGCAAAACTCGATCATTCGTCGATTTCGACGAGAAATGACCGTAATTTCCTTCCCGTTAGAGATAATTCGACGTTTAAACACCCAAATTACTGCATTTTACGCGCAGAACATAGTGCACGCTGTATTAAGCGTCGACACAAGCCACACAACTCGCAAAACTCCATCATACGTCGATTTTGACGAAAAATGACCGTAATTTCCTTCCCGTTGGAGATATTCCGACGTTTAAACGCCCAAATTACTGCATTTTACGCGCAGAACACAGTGCACGCTGTATTAAGCGTCGAAACAAGCCAAACAACTCGCAAAACTCGATCATACGTCGTTTTTGACGACAAATGACCGTAATTTCCTTCCCCGTGGAGATATTTCGACGTCTAAACGCCCAAATTACTGCATTTTACGCGCAGAACATAGTGCACGCTGTATTATGCGTCGAAACAAGCCAAACAACTCGCAAAACTCGATCATACGTCGTTTTTGACGACAAATGACCGTAATTTCCTTCCCCGTGGAGATATTTCGACGTTTAAACGCCCAAACTACTGCATTTTACGCGCAGAACATAGTGCACGCTGTATCAAGCGTCGACACAAGCCAAACAACTGGCAAAACTCGATCATTCGTTGATTGCGACGAAAAATGACCGTAATTTCCTTCCCGTTGGAGATATTACGACGTTTAAACGCCCAAATTACTGCATTTTACGCGCAGAACATAGTGCACGCTGTATCAAGCGTCGACACAAGCCAAACAACTCGCAAAACTCGATCATTCGTCGATTTCGACGAAAAATGACCGTAATTTCCTTCCCGTTGGAGATATTTCGACGTTTAAACGCCCAAATTACTGCATTTTACGCGCAGAACACAGTGCACGCTGTATTAAGCGTCGAAACAAGCCAAACAACTCGCAAAACTCGATCATACGTCGTTTTTGACGACAAATGACCGTTATTTCCTTCCCCGTGGAGATATTTCGACGTTTAAACGCCCAAATTACTGTATTTTACGCGCAGAACATAGTGCACGCTGTATCAAGCGTCGACACAAGCCAAACAACTCGCAAAACTCGATCATTCGTCGATTTCGACGGAAAATGACCGTGATTTCCTTCCCGTTGGAGATATTTCGACCTTTAAACGCCCAAATTACTGCATTTTACGCGCAGAGCATAGTGCACGCTGTATCAAGCGTCGACACAAGCCAAACAACTCGCAAAACTCGATCATTCGTCGATTTTGACGAAAAATGACCGTAATTTCCTTCCCCGTAGAGATATTTCGACGTTTAAACGCCCAAATTACTGCATTTTACGCGCAGAACATAGTGCACGCTGTATTAAGCGTCGACACAAGCCAAACAACTCGCAAAACTCGATCATTCGTCGATTTCGACGAGAAATGACCGTAATTTCCTTCCCGTTAGAGATAATTCGACGTTTAAACGCCCAAATTACTGCATTTTACGCGCAGAACATAGTGCACGCTGTATTAAGCGTCGACACAAGCCAAACAACTCGCAAAACTCGATCATTCGTCGATTTCGACGAGAAATGACCGTAATTTCCTTCCCGTTAGAGATAATTCGACGTTTAAACACCCAAATTACTGCATTTTACGCGCAGAACATAGTGCACGCTGTATTAAGCGTCGACACAAGCCACACAACTCGCAAAACTCCATCATACGTCGATTTTGACGAAAAATGACCGTAATTTCCTTCCCGTTGGAGATATTCCGACGTTTAAACGCCCAAATTACTGCATTTTACGCGCAGAACACAGTGCACGCTGTATTAAGCGTCGAAACAAGCCAAACAACTCGCAAAACTCGATCATACGTCGTTTTTGACGACAAATGACCGTAATTTCCTTCCCCGTGGAGATATTTCGACGTCTAAACGCCCAAATTACTGCATTTTACGCGCAGAACATAGTGCACGCTGTATTATGCGTCGAAACAAGCCAAACAACTCGCAAAACTCCATCATACGTCGATTTTGACGAAAAATGACCGTAATTTCCTTCCCGTTGGAGATATTCCGACGTTTAAACGCCCAAATTACTGCATTTTACGCGCAGAACACAGTGCACGCTGTATTAAGCGTCGAAACAAGCCAAACAACTCGCAAAACTCGATCATACGTCGTTTTTGACGACAAATGACCGTAATTTCCTTCCCCGTGGAGATATTTCGACGTCTAAACGCCCAAATTACTGCATTTTACGCGCAGAACATAGTGCACGCTGTATTATGCGTCGAAACAAGCCAAACAACTCGCAAAACTCGATCATACGTCGTTTTTGACGACAAATGACCGTAATTTCCTTCCCCGTGGAGATATTTCGACGTTTAAACGCCCAAACTACTGCATTTTACGCGCAGAACATAGTGCACGCTGTATCAAGCGTCGACACAAGCCAAACAACTGGCAAAACTCGATCATTCGTTGATTGCGACGAAAAATGACCGTAATTTCCTTCCCGTTGGAGATATTACGACGTTTAAACGCCCAAATTACTGCATTTTACGCGCAGAACATAGTGCACGCTGTATCAAGCGTCGACACAAGCCAAACAACTCGCAAAACTCGATCATTCGTCGATTTCGACGAAAAATGACCGTAATTTCCTTCCCGTTGGAGATATTTCGACGTTTAAACGCCCAAATTACTGCATTTTACGCGCAGAACACAGTGCACGCTGTATGAAGCGTCGAAACAAGCCAAACAACTCGCAAAACTCGATCATACGTCGTTTTTGACGACAAATGACCGTAATTTCCTTCCCCGTGGAGATATTTCGACGTTTAAACGCCCAAATTACTGTATTTTACGCGCAGAACATAGTGCACGCTGTATCAAGCGTCGACACAAGCCAAACAACTCGCAAAACTCGATCATTCGTCGATTTCGACGGAAAATGACCGTGATTTCCTTCCCGTTGGAGATATTTCGACCTTTAAACGCCCAAATTACTGCATTTTACGCGCAGAGCATAGTGCACGCTGTATCAAGCGTCGACACAAGCCAAACAACTCGCAAAACTCGATCATTCGTCGATTTTGACGAAAAATGACCGTAATTTCCTTCCCCGTAGAGATATTTCGACGTTTAAACGCCCAAATTACTGCATTTTACGCGCAGAACATAGTGCACGCTGTATTAAGCGTCGACACAAGCCAAACAACTCGCAAAACTCGATCATTCGTCGATTTTGACGAAAAATGACCGTAATTTCCTTCCCCGTAGAGATATTTCGACGTTTAAACGCCCAAATTACTGCATTTTACGCGCAGAACATAGTGCACGCTGTATTAAGCGTCGACACAAGCCAAACAACTCGCAAAACTCGATCATTCGTCGATTTCGACGAGAAATGACCGTAATTTCCTTCCCGTTAGAGATAATTCGACGTTTAAACACCCAAATTACTGCATTTTACGCGCAGAACATAGTGCACGCTGTATTAAGCGTCGACACAAGCCACACAACTCGCAAAACTCCATCATACGTCGATTTTGACGAAAAATGACCGTAATTTCCTTCCCGTTGGAGATATTCCGACGTTTAAACGCCCAAATTACTGCATTTTACGCGCAGAACACAGTGCACGCTGTATTAAGCGTCGAAACAAGCCAAACAACTCGCAAAACTCGATCATACGTCGTTTTTGACGACAAATGACCGTAATTTCCTTCCCCGTGGAGATATTTCGACGTCTAAACGCCCAAATTACTGCATTTTACGCGCAGAACATAGTGCACGCTGTATTATGCGTCGAAACAAGCCAAACAACTCGCAAAACTCGATCATACGTCGTTTTTGACGACAAATGACCGTAATTTCCTTCCCCGTGGAGATATTTCGACGTTTAAACGCCCAAACTACTGCATTTTACGCGCAGAACATAGTGCACGCTGTATCAAGCGTCGACACAAGCCAAACAACTGGCAAAACTCGATCATTCGTTGATTGCGACGAAAAATGACCGTAATTTCCTTCCCGTTGGAGATATTACGACGTTTAAACGCCCAAATTACTGCAGTTTACGCGCAGAACATAGTGCACGCTGTATCAAGCGTCGACACAAGCCAAACAACTCGCAAAACTCGATCATTCGTCGATTTCGACGAAAAATGACCGTAATTTCCTTCCCGTTGGAGATATTTCGACGTTTAAACGCCCAAATTACTGCATTTTACGCGCAGAACACAGTGCACGCTGTATTAAGCGTCGAAACAAGCCAAACAACTCGCAAAACTCGATCATACGTCGTTTTTGACGACAAATGACCGTAATTTCCTTCCCCGTGGAGATATTTCGACGTTTAAACGCCCAAATTACTGTATTTTACGCGCAGAACATAGTGCACGCTGTATCAAGCGTCGACACAAGCCAAACAACTCGCAAAACTCGATCATTCGTCGATTTCGACGGAAAATGACCGTGATTT
Organism: Bombus fervidus; assembly: GCF_041682495.2. Taxonomy (NCBI): domain Eukaryota; kingdom Metazoa; phylum Arthropoda; class Insecta; order Hymenoptera; family Apidae; genus Bombus; species Bombus fervidus. Next base: position 37,042 of record NW_027212623.1, on the reverse strand, counting down.
CCTTCCCGTTGGAGATATTTCGACCTTTAAACGCCCAAATTACTGCATTTTACGCGCAGAGCATAGTGCACGCTGTATCAAGCGTCGACACAAGCCAAACAACTCGCAAAACTCGATCATTCGTCGATTTTGACGAAAAATGACCGTAATTTCCTTCCCCGTAGAGATATTTCGACGTTTAAACGCCCAAATTACTGCATTTTACGCGCAGAACATAGTGCACGCTGTATTAAGCGTCGACACAAGCCAAACAACTCGCAAAACTCGATCATTCGTCGATTTCGACGAGAAATGACCGTAATTTCCTTCCCGTTAGAGATAATTCGACGTTTAAACGCCCAAATTACTGCATTTTACGCGCAGAACATAGTGCACGCTGTATTAAGCGTCGACACAAGCCAAACAACTCGCAAAACTCGATCATTCGTCGATTTCGACGAGAAATGACCGTAATTTCCTTCCCGTTAGAGATAATTCGACGTTTAAACACCCAAATTACTGCATTTTACGCGCAGAACATAGTGCACGCTGTATTAAGCGTCGACACAAGCCACACAACTCGCAAAACTCCATCATACGTCGATTTTGACGAAAAATGACCGTAATTTCCTTCCCGTTGGAGATATTCCGACGTTTAAACGCCCAAATTACTGCATTTTACGCGCAGAACACAGTGCACGCTGTATTAAGCGTCGAAACAAGCCAAACAACTCGCAAAACTCGATCATACGTCGTTTTTGACGACAAATGACCGTAATTTCCTTCCCCGTGGAGATATTTCGACGTCTAAACGCCCAAATTACTGCATTTTACGCGCAGAACATAGTGCACGCTGTATTATGCGTCGAAACAAGCCAAACAACTCGCAAAACTCCATCATACGTCGATTTTGACGAAAAATGACCGTAATTTCCTTCCCGTTGGAGATATTCCGACGTTTAAACGCCCAAATTACTGCATTTTACGCGCAGAACACAGTGCACGCTGTATTAAGCGTCGAAACAAGCCAAACAACTCGCAAAACTCGATCATACGTCGTTTTTGACGACAAATGACCGTAATTTCCTTCCCCGTGGAGATATTTCGACGTCTAAACGCCCAAATTACTGCATTTTACGCGCAGAACATAGTGCACGCTGTATTATGCGTCGAAACAAGCCAAACAACTCGCAAAACTCGATCATACGTCGTTTTTGACGACAAATGACCGTAATTTCCTTCCCCGTGGAGATATTTCGACGTTTAAACGCCCAAACTACTGCATTTTACGCGCAGAACATAGTGCACGCTGTATCAAGCGTCGACACAAGCCAAACAACTGGCAAAACTCGATCATTCGTTGATTGCGACGAAAAATGACCGTAATTTCCTTCCCGTTGGAGATATTACGACGTTTAAACGCCCAAATTACTGCATTTTACGCGCAGAACATAGTGCACGCTGTATCAAGCGTCGACACAAGCCAAACAACTCGCAAAACTCGATCATTCGTCGATTTCGACGAAAAATGACCGTAATTTCCTTCCCGTTGGAGATATTTCGACGTTTAAACGCCCAAATTACTGCATTTTACGCGCAGAACACAGTGCACGCTGTATGAAGCGTCGAAACAAGCCAAACAACTCGCAAAACTCGATCATACGTCGTTTTTGACGACAAATGACCGTAATTTCCTTCCCCGTGGAGATATTTCGACGTTTAAACGCCCAAATTACTGTATTTTACGCGCAGAACATAGTGCACGCTGTATCAAGCGTCGACACAAGCCAAACAACTCGCAAAACTCGATCATTCGTCGATTTCGACGGAAAATGACCGTGATTTCCTTCCCGTTGGAGATATTTCGACCTTTAAACGCCCAAATTACTGCATTTTACGCGCAGAGCATAGTGCACGCTGTATCAAGCGTCGACACAAGCCAAACAACTCGCAAAACTCGATCATTCGTCGATTTTGACGAAAAATGACCGTAATTTCCTTCCCCGTAGAGATATTTCGACGTTTAAACGCCCAAATTACTGCATTTTACGCGCAGAACATAGTGCACGCTGTATTAAGCGTCGACACAAGCCAAACAACTCGCAAAACTCGATCATTCGTCGATTTCGACGAGAAATGACCGTAATTTCCTTCCCGTTAGAGATAATTCGACGTTTAAACGCCCAAATTACTGCATTTTACGCGCAGAACATAGTGCACGCTGTATTAAGCGTCGACACAAGCCAAACAACTCGCAAAACTCGATCATTCGTCGATTTCGACGAGAAATGACCGTAATTTCCTTCCCGTTAGAGATAATTCGACGTTCAAACACCCAAATTACTGCATTTTACGCGCAGAACATAGTGCACGCTGTATTAAGCGTCGACACAAGCCACACAACTCGCAAAACTCCATCATACGTCGATTTTGACGAAAAATGACCGTAATTTCCTTCCCGTTGGAGATATTCCGACGTTTAAACGCCCAAATTACTGCATTTTACGCGCAGAACACAGTGCACGCTGTATTAAGCGTCGAAACAAGCCAAACAACTCGCAAAACTCGATCATACGTCGTTTTTGACGACAAATGACCGTAATTTCCTTCCCCGTGGAGATATTTCGACGTCTAAACGCCCAAATTACTGCATTTTACGCGCAGAACATAGTGCACGCTGTATTATGCGTCGAAACAAGCCAAACAACTCGCAAAACTCGATCATACGTCGTTTTTGACGACAAATGACCGTAATTTCCTTCCCCGTGGAGATATTTCGACGTTTAAACGCCCAAACTACTGCATTTTACGCGCAGAACATAGTGCACGCTGTATTAAGCGTCGACACAAGCCAAACAACTCGCAAAACTCGATCATTCGTCGCTTTCGACGAAAAATGACCGTAATTTCCTTCCCCGTAGAGATATTCCGACGTTTAAACGCCCAAATTACTGCATTTTACGCGCAGAACATAGTGCACGCTGTATCAGGCGTCGACACAAGCCAAACAACTCGCAAAACTCCATCATACGTCGATTTTGACGAAAAATGACCGTAATTTCCTTCCCCGTAGAGATATTCCGACGTTTAAACGCCCAAATTACTGCATTTTACGCGCAGAACATAGTGCACGCTGTATCAAGCGTCGACACAAGCCAAACAACTCGCAAAACTCGATCATTCGTCGATTTCGACGAAAAATGACCGTAATTTCCATCCCGTTGGAGATATTTCGACGTTTAAACGCCCAAATTACTGCATTTTACGCGCAGAACACAGTGCACGCTGTATTAAGCGTCGAAACAAGCCAAACAACTCGCAAAACTCGATCATACGTCGTTTTTGACGACAAATGACCGTAATTTCCTTCCCCGTAGAGATATTTCGACGTTTAAACGCCCAAATTACTGCATTTTACGCGCAGAACATAGTGCACGCTGTATCAAGCGTCGACACAAGCCAAACAACTGGCAAAACTCGATCATTCGTTGATTGCGACGAAAAATGACCGTAATTTCCTTCCCGTTGGAGATATTACGACGTTTAAACGCCCAAATTACTGCATTTTACGCGCAGAACATAGTGCACGCTGTATCAAGCGTCGACACAAGCCAAACAACTCGCAAAACTCGATCATTCGTCGATTTCGACGAAAAATGACCGTAATTTCCTTCCCGTTGGAGATATTTCGACGTTTAAACGCCCAAATTACTGCATTTTACGCGCAGAACACAGTGCACGCTGTATTAAGCGTCGAAACAAGCCAAACAACTCGCAAAACTCGATCATACGTCGTTTTTGACGACAAATGACCGTAATTTCCTTCCCCGTGGAGATATTTCGACGTTTAAACGCCCAAATTACTGTATTTTACGCGCAGAACATAGTGCACGCTGTATCAAGCGTCGACACAAGCCAAACAACTCGCAAAACTCGATCATTCGTCGATTTCGACGGAAAATGACCGTGATTTCCTTCCCGTTGGAGATATTTCGACCTTTAAACGCCCAAATTACTGCATTTTACGCGCAGAGCATAGTGCACGATGTATCAAGCGTCGACACAAGCCAAACAACTCGCAAAACTCGATCATTCGTCGATTTTGACGAAAAATGACCGTAATTTCCTTCCCCGTAGAGATATTTCGACGTTTAAACGCCCAAATTACTGCATTTTACGCGCAGAACATAGTGCACGCTGTATTAAGCGTCGACACAAGCCAAACAACTCGCAAAACTCGATCATTCGTCGATTTCGACGAGAAATGACCGTAATTTCCTTCCCGTTAGAGATAATTCGACGTTTAAACACCCAAATTACTGCATTTTACGCGCAGAACATAGTGCACGCTGTATTAAGCGTCGACACAAGCCACACAACTCGCAAAACTCCATCATACGTCGATTTTGACGAAAAATGACCGTAATTTCCTTCCCGTTGGAGATATTCCGACGTTTAAACGCCCAAATTACTGTATTTTACGCGCAGAACATAGTGCACGCTGTATCAAGCGTCGACACAAGCCAAACAACTCGCAAAACTCGATCATTCGTCGATTTCGACGGAAAATGACCGTGATTTCCTTCCCGTTGGAGATATTTCGACCTTTAAACGCCCAAATTACTGCATTTTACGCGCAGAGCATAGTGCACGCTGTATCAAGCGTCGACACAAGCCAAACAACTCGCAAAACTCGATCATTCGTTGATTGCGACGAAAAATGACCGTAATTTCCTTCCCGTTGGAGATATTACGACGTTTAAACGCCCAAATTACTGCATTTTACGCGCAGAACATAGTGCACGCTGTATCAAGCGTCGACACAAGCCAAACAACTCGCAAAACTCGATCATTCGTCGATTTCGACGAAAAATGACCGTAATTTCCTTCCCGTTGGAGATATTTCGACGTTTAAACGCCCAAATTACTGCATTTTACGCGCAGAACACAGTGCACGCTGTATTAAGCGTCGAAACAAGCCAAACAACTCGCAAAACTCGATCATACGTCGTTTTTGACGACAAATGACCGTAATTTCCTTCCCCGTGGAGATATTTCGACGTCTAAACGCCCAAATTACTGCATTTTACGCGCAGAACATAGTGCACGCTGTATTATGCGTCGAAACAAGCCAAACAACTCGCAAAACTCGATCATACGTCGTTTTTGACGACAAATGACCGTAATTTCCTTCCCCGTGGAGATATTTCGACGTTTAAACGCCCAAACTACTGCATTTTACGCGCAGAACATAGTGCACGCTGTATTAAGCGTCGACACAAGCCAAACAACTCGCAAAACTCGATCATTCGTCGATTTCGACGAAAAATGACCGTAATTTCCTTCCCCGTAGAGATATTCCGACGTTTAAACGCCCAAATTACTGCATTTTACGCGCAGAACATAGTGCACGCTGTATCAGGCGTCGACACAAGCCAAACAACTCGCAAAACTCCATCATACGTCGATTTTGACGAAAAATGACCGTAATTTCCTTCCCCGTAGAGATATTCCGACGTTTAAACGCCCAAATTACTGCATTTTACGCGCAGAACACAGTGCACGCTGTATTAAGCGTCGAAACAAGCCAAACAACTCGCAAAACTCGATCATACGTCGTTTTTGACGACAAATGACCGTAATTTCCTTCCCCGTAGAGATATTTCGACGTTTAAACGCCCAGATTACTGCATTTTACGCGCAGAACATAGTGCACGCTGTATCAAGCGTCGACACAAGCCAAACAACTCGCAAAACTCGATCATTCGTTGATTGCGACGAAAAATGACCGTAATTTCCTTCCCGTTGGAGATATTACGACGTTTAAACGCCCAAATTACTGCATTTTACGCGCAGAACATAGTGCACGCTGTATCAAGCGTCGACACAAGCCAAACAACTCGCAAAACTCGATCATTCGTCGATTTCGACGAAAAATGACCGTAATTTCCTTCCCGTTGGAGATATTTCGACGTTTAAACGCCCAAATTACTGCATTTTACGCGCAGAACACAGTGCACGCTGTATTAAGCGTCGAAACAAGCCAAACAACTCGCAAAACTCGATCATACGTCGTTTTTGACGACAAATGACCGTAATTTCCTTCCCCGTGGAGATATTTCGACGTCTAAACGCCCAAATTACTGTATTTTACGCGCAGAACATAGTGCACGCTGTATCAAGCGTCGACACAGGCCAAACAACTCGCAAAACTCGATCATTCGTCGATTTTGACGAAAAATGAACGTAATTTCCTTCCCCGTAGAGATATTTCGACGTTTAAACGCCCAAATTACTGCATTTTACGCGCAGAACATAGTGCACGCTGTATCAGGCGTCGACACAAGCCAAACAACTCGCAAAACTCGATCATTCGTCGATTGCGACGAAAAATGACCGTAATTTCCTTCCCGTTGGAGATATTACGACGTTTAAACGCCCAAATTACTGCATTTTACGCGCAGAACATAGTGCACGCTGTTTCAAGCGTCGACACAAGCCAAACAACTCGCAAAACTCGATCATTCGTCGATTTCGACGAAAAATGACCGTAATTTCCTTCCCGTTGGAGATATTTCGACGTTTAAACGCCCAAATTACTGCATTTTACGCGCAGAACATAGTGCACGCTGTATCAAGCGTCGACACAAGCCAAACAACTCGCAAAACTCGATCATTCGTCGATTTCGACGAAAAATGACCGTAATTTCCTTCCCGTTGGAGATATTTCGACGTTTAAACGCCCAAATTCCTGCATTTTACGCGCAGAACACAGTGCACGCTGTATTAAGCGTCGAAACAAGCCAAACAACTCGCAAAACTCGATCATACGTCGTTTTTGACGACAAATGACCGTAATTTCCTTCCCCGTAGAGATATTTCGACGTTTAAACGCCCAAATTACTGCATTTTACGCGCAGAACATAGTGCACGCTGTATCAAGCGTCGACACAAGCCAAACAACTCGCAAAACTCGATCATACGTCGTTTTTGACGACAAATGACCGTAATTTCCTTCCCCGTGGAGATATTTCGACGTTTAAACGCCCAAACTACTGCATTTTACGCGCAGAACATAGTGCACGCTGTATTAAGCGTCGACACAAGCCAAACAACTCGCAAAACTCGATCATTCGTCGATTTCGACGAAAAATGACCGTAATTTCCTTCCCCGTAGAGATATTCCGACGTTTAAACGCCCAAACTACTGCATTTTACGCGCAGAACATAGTGCACGCTGTATCAGGCGTCGACACAAGCCAAACAACTCGCAAAACTCGATCATTCGTCGATTGCGACGAAAAATGACCGTAATTTCCTTCCCGTTGGAGATATTACGACGTTTAAACGCCCAAATTACTGCATTTTACGCGCAGAACATAGTGCACGCTGTATCAAGCGTCGACACAAGCCAAACAACTCGCAAAACTCGATCATTCGTCGATTTCGACGAAAAATGACCGTAATTTCCTTCCCGTTGGAGATATTTCGACGTTTAAACGCCCAAATTACTGCATTTTACGCGCAGAACACAGTGCACGCTGTATTAAGCGTCGAAACAAGCCAAACAACTCGCAAAACTCGATCATACGTCGTTTTTGACGACAAATGACCGTAATTTCCTTCCCCGTGGAGATATTTCGACGTCTAAACGCCCAAATTACTGTATTTTACGCGCAGAACATAGTGCACGCTGTATCAAGCGTCGACACAGGCCAAACAACTCGCAAAACTCGATCATTCGTTGATTGCGACGAAAAATGACCGTAATTTCCTTCCCCGTAGAGATATTCCGACGTTTAAACGCCCAAATTACTGTATTTTACGCGCAGAACATAGTGCACGCTGTATCAAGCGTCGACACAGGCCAAACAACTCGCAAAACTCGATCATTCGTCGATTTTGACGAAAAATGAACGTAATTTCCTTCCCCGTAGAGATATTTCGACGTTTAAACGCCCAAATTACTGTATTTTACGCGCAGAACATAGTGCACGCTGTATCAAGCGTCGACACAGGCCAAACAACTCGCAATACTCGATCATTCGTCGATTTTGACGAAAAATGAACGTAATTTCCTTCCCCGTAGAGATATTTCGACGTTTAAACGCCCAAATTACTGCATTTTACGCGCAGAACATAGTGCACGCTGTATCAGGCGTCGACACAAGCCAAACAACTCGCAAAACTCGATCATTCGTCGATTGCGACGAAAAATGACCGTAATTTCCTTCCCGTTGGAGATATTACGACGTTTAAACGCCCAAATTACTGCATTTTACGCGCAGAACATAGTGCACGCTGTTTCAAGCGTCGACACAAGCCAAACAACTCGCAAAACTCGATCATTCGTCGATTTCGACGAAAAATGACCGTAATTTCCTTCCCGTTGGAGATATTTCGACGTTTAAACGCCCAAATTCCTGCATTTTACGCGCAGAACACAGTGCACGCTGTATTAAGCGTCGAAACAAGCCAAACAACTCGCAAAACTCGATCATACGTCGTTTTTGACGACAAATGACCGTAATTTCCTTCCCGTTGGAGATATTTCGACGTTTAAACGCCCAAATTACTGCATTTTACGCGCAGAACATAGTGCACGCTGTATCAAGCGTCGACACAAGCCAAACAACTCGCAAAACTCGATCATTCGTCGATTTCGACGAAAAATTACCGTAATTTCCTTCCCGTTGGAGATATTTCGACGTTTAAACGCCCAAATTCCTGCATTTTACGCGCAGAACACAGTGCACGCTGTATTAAGCGTCGAAACAAGCCAAACAACTCGCAAAACTCGATCATACGTCGTTTTTGACGACAAATGACCGTAATTTCCTTCCCGTAGAGATATTTCGACGTTTAAACGCCCAAATTACTGCATTTTACGCGCAGAACATAGTGCACGCTGTATCAAGCGTCGACACAAGCCAAACAAGTCGCAAAACTCGATCATACGTCGTTTTTTGACGACAAATGACCGTAATTTCCTTCCCCGTGGAGATATTTCGACGTTTAAACGCCCAAACTACTGCATTTTACGCGCAGAACATAGTGCACGCTGTATTAAGCGTCGACACAAGCCAAACAACTCGCAAAACTCGATCATTCGTCGATTTCGACGAAAAATGACCGTAATTTCCTTCCCCGTAGAGATATTCCGACGTTTAAACGCCCAAACTACTGCATTTTACGCGCAGAACATAGTGCACGCTGTATCAGGCGTCGACACAAGCCAAACAACTCGCAAAACTCGATCATTCGTCGATTGCGACGAAAAATGACCGTAATTTCCTTCCCGTTGGAGATATTACGACGTTTAAACGCCCAAATTACTGCATTTTACGCGCAGAACATAGTGCACGCTGTATCAAGCGTCGACACAAGCCAAACAACTCGCAAAACTCGATCATTCGTCGATTTCGACGAAAATGACCGTAATTTCCTTCCCCGTGGAGATATTTCGACGTCTAAACGCCCAAATTACTGTATTTTACGCGCAGAACATAGTGCACGCTGTATCAAGCGTCGACACAGGCCAAACAACTCGCAAAACTCGATCATTCGTTGATTGCGACGAAAAATGACCGTAATTTCCTTCCCCGTAGAGATATTCCGACGTTTAAACGCCCAAATTACTGTATTTTACGCGCAGAACATAGTGCACGCTGTATCAAGCGTCGACACAGGCCAAACAACTCGCAAAACTCGATCATTCGTCGATTTTGACGAAAATGAACGTAATTTCCTTCCCCGTAGAGATATTTCGACGTTTAAACGCCCAAATTACTGTATTTTACGCGCAGAACATAGTGCACGCTGTATCAAGCGTCGACACAGGCCAAACAACTCGCAATACTCGATCATTCGTCGATTTTGACGAAAAATGAACGTAATTTCTTCCCCGTAGAGATATTTCGACGTTTAAACGCCCAAATTACTGCATTTTACGCGCAGAACATAGTGCACGCTGTATCAGGCGTCGACACAAGCCAAACAACTCGCAAAACTCGATCATTCGTCGATTGCGACGAAAAATGACCGTAATTTCCTTCCGTTGGAGATATTACGACGTTTAAACGCCCAAATTACTGCATTTTACGCGCAGAACATAGTGCACGCTGTATCAAGCGTCGACACAAGCCAAACAACTCGCAAAACTCGATCATTCGTCGATTTCGACGAAAAATGACCGTAATTTCCTTCCCGTTGGAGATATTTCGACGTTTAAACGCCCAAATTCCTGCATTTTACGCGCAGAACACAGTGCACGCTGTATTAAGCGTCGAAACAAGCCAAACAACTCGCAAAACTCGATCATACGTCGTTTTTGACGACAAATGACCGTAATTTCCTTCCCGTTGGAGATATTTCGACGTTTAAACGCCCAAATTACTGCATTTACGCGCAGAACATAGTGCACGCTGTATCAAGCGTCGACACAAGCCAAACAACTCGCAAAACTCGATCATTCGTCGATTTCGACGAAAAATTACCGTAATTTCCTTCCCGTTGGAGATATTTCGACGTTTAAACGCCCAAATTCCTGCATTTTACGCGCAGAACACAGTGCACGCTGTATTAAGCGTCGAAACAAGCCAAACAACTCGCAAAACTCGATCATACGTCGTTTTTTGACGACAATGACCGTAATTTCCTTCCCCGTAGAGATATTTCGACGTTTAAACGCCCAAATTACTGTATTTTACGCGCAGAACATAGTGCACGCTGTATCAAGCGTCGACACAGGCCAAACAACTCGCAAAACTCGATCATTCGTCGATTTCGACGAAAAATTACCGTAATTTCCTTCCGTTGGAGATATTTCGACGTTTAAACGCCCAAATTCCTGCATTTTACGCGCAGAACACAGTGCACGCTGTATTAAGCGTCGAAACAAGCCAAACAACTCGCAAAACTCGATCATACGTCGTTTTTGACGACAAATGACCGTAATTTCCTTCCGTTGGAGATATTTCGACGTTTAAACGCCCAAATTACTGCATTTTACGCGCAGAACATAGTGCACGCTGTATCAAGCGTCGACACAAGCCAAACAACTCGCAAAACTCGATCATTCGTCGATTTCGACGAAAAATTACCGTAATTTCCTTCCCGTTGGAGATATTTCGACGTTTAAACGCCCAAATTCCTGCATTTACGCGCAGAACACAGTGCACGCTGTATTAAGCGTCGAAACAAGCCAAACAACTCGCAAAACTCGATCATACGTCGTTTTTTGACGACAAATGACCGTAATTTCCTTCCCGTTGGAGATATTTCGACGTTTAAACGCCCAAATTACTGCATTTTACGCGCAGAACATAGTGCACGCTGTATCAAGCGTCGACACAAGCCAAACAACTCGCAAAACTCGATCATTCGTCGATTTCGACGAAAAATTACCGTAATTTCCTTCCCGTTGGAGATATTTCGACGTTTTAAACGCCCAAATTCCTGCATTTTACGCGCAGAACACAGTGCACGCTGTATTAAGCGTCGAAACAAGCCAAACAACTCGCAAAACTCGATCATACGTCGTTTTTGACGACAAATGACCGTAATTTCCTTCCCCGTAGAGATATTTCGACGTTTAAACGCCCAAATTACTGTATTTTACGCGCAGAACATAGTGCACGCTGTATCAAGCGTCGACACAGGCCAAACAACTCGCAAAACTCGATCATTCGTCGATTTCGACGAAAAATTACCGTAATTTCCTTCCCGTTGGAGATATTTCGACGTTTAAACGCCCAAATTCCTGCATTTTACGCGCAGAACACAGTGCACGCTGTATTAAGCGTCGAAACAAGCCAAACAACTCGCAAAACTCGATCATACGTCGTTTTTGACGACAAATGACCGTAATTTCCTTCCCGTTGGAGATATTTCGACGTTTAAACGCCCAAATTACTGCATTTTACGCGCAGAACATAGTGCACGCTGTATCAAGCGTCGACACAAGCCAAACAACTCGCAAAACTCGATCATTCGTCGATTTCGACGAAAAATTACCGTAATTTCCTTCCCGTTGGAGATATTTCGACGTTTAAACGCCCAAATTCCTGCATTTTACGCGCAGAACACAGTGCACGCTGTATTAAGCGTCGAAACAAGCCAAACAACTCGCAAAACTCGATCATACGTCGTTTTTGACGACAAATGACCGTAATTTCCTTCCCCGTAGAGATATTTCGACGTTTAAACGCCCAAATTACTGCATTTTACGCGCAGAACATAGTGCACGCTGTATCAAGCGTCGACACAAGCCAAACAAGTCGCAAAACTCGATCATACGTCGTTTTTGACGACAAATGACCGTAATTTCCTTCCCGTTGGAGATATTACGACGTTTAAACGCCCAAATTACTGCATTTTACGCGCAGAACATAGTGCACGCTGTTTCAAGCGTCGACACAAGCCAAACAACTCGCAAAACTCGATCATTCGTCGATTTCGACGAAAAATGACCGTAATTTCCTTCCCGTTGGAGATATTTCGACGTTTAAACGCCCAAATTCCTGCATTTTACGCGCAGAACACAGTGCACGCTGTATTAAGCGTCGAAACAAGCCAAACAACTCGCAAAACTCGATCATACGTCGTTTTTGACGACAAATGACCGTAATTTCCTTCCCGTTGGAGATATTTCGACGTTTAAACGCCCAAATTACTGCATTTTACGCGCAGAACATAGTGCACGCTGTATCAAGCGTCGACACAAGCCAAACAACTCGCAAAACTCGATCATTCGTCGATTTCGACGAAAAATTACCGTAATTTCCTTCCCGTTGGAGATATTTCGACGTTTAAACGCCCAAATTCCTGCATTTTACGCGCAGAACACAGTGCACGCTGTATTAAGCGTCGAAACAAGCCAAACAACTCGCAAAACTCGATCATACGTCGTTTTTGACGACAAATGACCGTAATTTCCTTCCCCGTAGAGATATTTCGACGTTTAAACGCCCAAATTACTGCATTTTACGCGCAGAACATAGTGCACGCTGTATCAAGCGTCGACACAAGCCAAACAAGTCGCAAAACTCGATCATACGTCGTTTTTGACGACAAATGACCGTAATTTCCTTCCCCGTGGAGATATTTCGACGTTTAAACGCCCAAACTACTGCATTTTACGCGCAGAACATAGTGCACGCTGTATTAAGCGTCGACACAAGCCAAACAACTCGCAAAACTCGATCATTCGTCGATTTCGACGAAAAATGACCGTAATTTCCTTCCCCGTAGAGATATTCCGACGTTTAAACGCCCAAACTACTGCATTTTACGCGCAGAACATAGTGCACGCTGTATCAGGCGTCGACACAAGCCAAACAACTCGCAAAACTCGATCATTCGTCGATTGCGACGAAAAATGACCGTAATTTCCTTCCCGTTGGAGATATTACGACGTTTAAACGCCCAAATTACTGCATTTTACGCGCAGAACATAGTGCACGCTGTATCAAGCGTCGACACAAGCCAAACAACTCGCAAAACTCGATCATTCGTCGATTTCGACGAAAAATGACCGTAATTTCCTTCCCCGTGGAGATATTTCGACGTCTAAACGCCCAAATTACTGTATTTTACGCGCAGAACATAGTGCACGCTGTATCAAGCGTCGACACAGGCCAAACAACTCGCAAAACTCGATCATTCGTTGATTGCGACGAAAAATGACCGTAATTTCCTTCCCCGTAGAGATATTCCGACGTTTAAACGCCCAAATTACTGTATTTTACGCGCAGAACATAGTGCACGCTGTATCAAGCGTCGACACAGGCCAAACAACTCGCAAAACTCGATCATTCGTCGATTTTGACGAAAAATGAACGTAATTTCCTTCCCCGTAGAGATATTTCGACGTTTAAACGCCCAAATTACTGTATTTTACGCGCAGAACATAGTGCACGCTGTATCAAGCGTCGACACAGGCCAAACAACTCGCAATACTCGATCATTCGTCGATTTTGACGAAAAATGAACGTAATTTCCTTCCCCGTAGAGATATTTCGACGTTTTAAACGCCCAAATTACTGCATTTTACGCGCAGAACATAGTGCACGCTGTATCAGGCGTCGACACAAGCCAAACAACTCGCAAAACTCGATCATTCGTCGATTGCGACGAAAAATGACCGTAATTTCCTTCCCGTTGGAGATATTACGACGTTTAAACGCCCAAATTACTGCATTTTACGCGCAGAACATAGTGCACGCTGTATCAAGCGTCGACACAAGCCAAACAACTCGCAAAACTCGATCATTCGTCGATTTCGACGAAAAATGACCGTAATTTCCTTCCCGTTGGAGATATTTCGACGTTTAAACGCCCAAATTCCTGCATTTTACGCGCAGAACACAGTGCACGCTGTATTAAGCGTCGAAACAAGCCAAACAACTCGCAAAACTCGATCATACGTCGTTTTTGACGACAAATGACCGTAATTTCCTTCCCGTTGGAGATATTTCGACGTTTAAACGCCCAAATTACTGCATTTTACGCGCAGAACATAGTGCACGCTGTATCAAGCGTCGACACAAGCCAAACAACTCGCAAAACTCGATCATTCGTCGATTTCGACGAAAAATTACCGTAATTTCCTTCCCGTTGGAGATATTTCGACGTTTAAACGCCCAAATTCCTGCATTTTACGCGCAGAACACAGTGCACGCTGTATTAAGCGTCGAAACAAGCCAAACAACTCGCAAAACTCGATCATACGTCGTTTTTGACGACAAATGACCGTAATTTCCTTCCCCGTAGAGATATTTCGACGTTTAAACGCCCAAATTACTGTATTTTACGCGCAGAACATAGTGCACGCTGTATCAAGCGTCGACACAGGCCAAACAACTCGCAAAACTCGATCATTCGTCGATTTTGACGAAAAATGAACGTAATTTCCTTCCCCGTAGAGATATTTCGACGTTTAAACGCCCAAATTACTGTATTTTACGCGCAGAACATAGTGCACGCTGTATCAAGCGTCGACACAGGCCAAACAACTCGCAATACTCGATCATTCGTCGATTTTGACGAAAAATGAACGTAATTTCCTTCCCCGTAGAGATATTTCGACGTTTAAACGCCCAAATTACTGCATTTTACGCGCAGAACATAGTGCACGCTGTATCAGGCGTCGACACAAGCCAAACAACTCGCAAAACTCGATCATTCGTCGATTGCGACGAAAAATGACCGTAATTTCCTTCCCGTTGGAGATATTACGACGTTTAAACGCCCAAATTACTGCATTTTACGCGCAGAACATAGTGCACGCTGTTTCAAGCGTCGACACAAGCCAAACAACTCGCAAAACTCGATCATTCGTCGATTTCGACGAAAAATGACCGTAATTTCCTTCCCGTTGGAGATATTTCGACGTTTAAACGCCCAAATTCCTGCATTTTACGCGCAGAACACAGTGCACGCTGTATTAAGCGTCGAAACAAGCCAAACAACTCGCAAAACTCGATCATACGTCGTTTTTGACGACAAATGACCGTAATTTCCTTCCCGTTGGAGATATTTCGACGTTTAAACGCCCAAATTACTGCATTTTACGCGCAGAACATAGTGCACGCTGTATCAAGCGTCGACACAAGCCAAACAACTCGCAAAACTCGATCATTCGTCGATTTCGACGAAAAATTACCGTAATTTCCTTCCCGTTGGAGATATTTCGACGTTTAAACGCCCAAATTCCTGCATTTTACGCGCAGAACACAGTGCACGCTGTATTAAGCGTCGAAACAAGCCAAACAACTCGCAAAACTCGATCATACGTCGTTTTTGACGACAAATGACCGTAATTTCCTTCCCCGTAGAGATATTTCGACGTTTAAACGCCCAAATTACTGCATTTTACGCGCAGAACATAGTGCACGCTGTATCAAGCGTCGACACAAGCCAAACAAGTCGCAAAACTCGATCATACGTCGTTTTTGACGACAAATGACCGTAATTTCCTTCCCCGTGGAGATATTTCGACGTTTAAACGCCCAAACTACTGCATTTTACGCGCAGAACATAGTGCACGCTGTATTAAGCGTCGACACAAGCCAAACAACTCGCAAAACTCGATCATTCGTCGATTTCGACGAAAAATGACCGTAATTTCCTTCCCCGTAGAGATATTCCGACGTTTAAACGCCCAAACTACTGCATTTTACGCGCAGAACATAGTGCACGCTGTATCAGGCGTCGACACAAGCCAAACAACTCGCAAAACTCGATCATTCGTCGATTGCGACGAAAAATGACCGTAATTTCCTTCCCGTTGGAGATATTACGACGTTTAAACGCCCAAATTACTGCATTTTACGCGCAGAACATAGTGCACGCTGTATCAAGCGTCGACACAAGCCAAACAACTCGCAAAACTCGATCATTCGTCGATTTCGACGAAAAATGACCGTAATTTCCTTCCCGTTGGAGATATTTCGACGTTTAAACGCCCAAATTACTGCATTTTACGCGCAGAACACAGTGCACGCTGTATTAAGCGTCGAAACAAGCCAAACAACTCGCAAAACTCGATCATACGTCGTTTTTGACGACAAATGACCGTAATTTCCTTCCCCGTGGAGATATTTCGACGTCTAAACGCCCAAATTACTGTATTTTACGCGCAGAACATAGTGCACGCTGTATCAAGCGTCGACACAGGCCAAACAACTCGCAAAACTCGATCATTCGTTGATTGCGACGAAAAATGACCGTAATTTCCTTCCCCGTAGAGATATTCCGACGTTTAAACGCCCAAATTACTGCATTTTACGCGCAGAACATAGTGCACGCTGTATCAGGCGTCGACACAAGCCAAACAACTCGCAAAACTCCATCATACGTCGATTTTGACGAAAAATGACCGTAATTTCCTTCCCCGTAGAGATATTCCGACGTTTAAACGCCCAAATTACTGCATTTTACGCGCAGAACACAGTGCACGCTGTATTAAGCGTCGAAACAAGCCAAACAACTCGCAAAACTCGATCATACGTCGTTTTTGACGACAAATGACCGTAATTTCCTTCCCCGTAGAGATATTTCGACGTTTAAACGCCCAAATTACTGCATTTTACGCGCAGAACATAGTGCACGCTGTATCAAGCGTCGACACAAGCCAAACAACTCGCAAAACTCGATCATTCGTTGATTGCGACGAAAAATGACCGTAATTTCCTTCCCGTTGGAGATATTACGACGTTTAAACGCCCAAATTACTGCATTTTACGCGCAGAACATAGTGCACGCTGTATCAAGCGTCGACACAAGCCAAACAACTCGCAAAACTCGATCATTCGTCGATTTCGACGAAAAATGACCGTAATTTCCTTCCCGTTGGAGATATTTCGACGTTTAAACGCCCAAATTACTGCATTTTACGCGCAGAACACAGTGCACGCTGTATTAAGCGTCGAAACAAGCCAAACAACTCGCAAAACTCGATCATACGTCGTTTTTGAAGACAAATGACCGTAATTTCCTTCCCCG
The DNA here is from genome assembly GCF_041682495.2 of Bombus fervidus. Classification (NCBI taxonomy): domain Eukaryota; kingdom Metazoa; phylum Arthropoda; class Insecta; order Hymenoptera; family Apidae; genus Bombus; species Bombus fervidus. The sequence continues at coordinate 19,558 of NW_027212623.1, read as the reverse complement.
TGGAGATATTTCGACGTCTAAACGCCCAAATTACTGTATTTTACGCGCAGAACATAGTGCACGCTGTATCAAGCGTCGACACAGGCCAAACAACTCGCAAAACTCGATCATTCGTCGATTTTGACGAAAAATGAACGTAATTTCCTTCCCCGTAGAGATATTTCGACGTTTAAACGCCCAAATTACTGTATTTTACGCGCAGAACATAGTGCACGCTGTATCAAGCGTCGACACAGGCCAAACAACTCGCAATACTCGATCATTCGTCGATTTTGACGAAAAATGAACGTAATTTCCTTCCCCGTAGAGATATTTCGACGTTTAAACGCCCAAATTACTGCATTTTACGCGCAGAACATAGTGCACGCTGTATCAAGCGTCGACACAAGCCAAACAACTCGCAAAACTCGATCATTCGTTGATTGCGACGAAAAATGACCGTAATTTCCTTCCCGTTGGAGATATTACGACGTTTAAACGCCCAAATTACTGCATTTTACGCGCAGAACATAGTGCACGCTGTATCAAGCGTCGACACAAGCCAAACAACTCGCAAAACTCGATCATTCGTCGATTTCGACGAAAAATGACCGTAATTTCCTTCCCGTTGGAGATATTTCGACGTTTAAACGCCCAAATTACTGCATTTTACGCGCAGAACACAGTGCACGCTGTATTAAGCGTCGAAACAAGCCAAACAACTCGCAAAACTCGATCATACGTCGTTTTTGAAGACAAATGACCGTAATTTCCTTCCCCGTGGAGATATTTCGACGTCTAAACGCCCAAATTACTGTATTTTACGCGCAGAACATAGTGCACGCTGTATCAAGCGTCGACACAGGCCAAACAACTCGCAAAACTCGATCATTCGTCGATTTTGACGAAAAATGAACGTAATTTCCTTCCCCGTAGAGATATTTCGACGTTTAAACGCCCAAATTACTGTATTTTACGCGCAGAACATAGTGCACGCTGTATCAAGCGTCGACACAGGCCAAACAACTCGCAATACTCGATCATTCGTCGATTTTGACGAAAAATGAACGTAATTTCCTTCCCCGTAGAGATATTTCGACGTTTAAACGCCCAAATTACTGCATTTTACGCGCAGAACATAGTGCACGCTGTATCAGGCGTCGACACAAGCCAAACAACTCGCAAAACTCGATCATTCGTCGATTGCGACGAAAAATGACCGTAATTTCCTTCCCGTTGGAGATATTACGACGTTTAAACGCCCAAATTACTGCATTTTACGCGCAGAACATAGTGCACGCTGTTTCAAGCGTCGACACAAGCCAAACAACTCGCAAAACTCGATCATTCGTCGATTTCGACGAAAAATGACCGTAATTTCCTTCCCGTTGGAGATATTTCGACGTTTAAACGCCCAAATTCCTGCATTTTACGCGCAGAACACAGTGCACGCTGTATTAAGCGTCGAAACAAGCCAAACAACTCGCAAAACTCGATCATACGTCGTTTTTGACGACAAATGACCGTAATTTCCTTCCCGTTGGAGATATTTCGACGTTTAAACGCCCAAATTACTGCATTTTACGCGCAGAACATAGTGCACGCTGTATCAAGCGTCGACACAAGCCAAACAACTCGCAAAACTCGATCATTCGTCGATTTCGACGAAAAATGACCGTAATTTCCTTCCCGTTGGAGATATTTCGACGTTTAAACGCCCAAATTCCTGCATTTTACGCGCAGAACACAGTGCACGCTGTATTAAGCGTCGAAACAAGCCAAACAACTCGCAAAACTCGATCATACGTCGTTTTTGACGACAAATGACCGTAATTTCCTTCCCCGTAGAGATATTTCGACGTTTAAACGCCCAAATTACTGCATTGTACGCGCAGAACATAGTGCACGCTGTATCAAGCGTCGACACAAGCCAAACAACTCGCAAAACTCGATCATACGTCGTTTTTGACGACAAATGACCGTAATTTCCTTCCCCGTGGAGATATTTCGACGTTTAAACGCCCAAACTACTGCATTTTACGCGCAGAACATAGTGCACGCTGTATTAAGCGTCGACACAAGCCAAACAACTCGCAAAACTCGATCATTCGTCGATTTCGACGAAAAATGACCGTAATTTCCTTCCCCGTAGAGATATTCCGACGTTTAAACGCCCAAACTACTGCATTTTACGCGCAGAACATAGTGCACGCTGTATCAGGCGTCGACACAAGCCAAACAACTCGCAAAACTCGATCATTCGTCGATTGCGACGAAAAATGACCGTAATTTCCTTCCCGTTGGAGATATTACGACGTTTAAACGCCCAAATTACTGCATTTTACGCGCAGAACATAGTGCACGCTGTATCAAGCGTCGACACAAGCCAAACAACTCGCAAAACTCGATCATTCGTCGATTTCGACGAAAAATGACCGTAATTTCCTTCCCGTTGGAGATATTTCGACGTTTAAACGCCCAAATTCCTGCATTTTACGCGCAGAACACAGTGCACGCTGTATTAAGCGTCGAAACAAGCCAAACAACTCGCAAAACTCGATCATACGTCGTTTTTGACGACAAATGACCGTAATTTCCTTCCCCGTGGAGATATTTCGACGTCTAAACGCCCAAATTACTGCATTTTACGCGCAGAACATAGTGCACGCTGTATTATGCGTCGAAACAAGCCAAACAACTCGCAAAACTCGATCATTCGTCGATTTCGACGAAAAATGACCGTAATTTCCTTCCCGTTGGAGATATTTCGACGTTTAAACGCCCAAATTACTGCATTTTACGCGCAGAACATAGTGCACGCTGTATTAAGCGTCGACACAAGCCAAACAACTCGCAAAACTCCATCATACGTCGATTTTGACGAAAAATGACCGTAATTTCCTTCCCGTTGGAGATATTCCGACGGTTAAACGCCCAAATTACTGTATTTTACGCGCAGAACATAGTGCACGCTGTATCAAGCGTCGACACAAGCCAAACAACTCGCAAAACTCCATCATACGTCGATTTTGACGAAAAATGACCGTAATTTCCTTCCCGTTGGAGATATTCCGACGTTTAAACGACCAAATTACTGCATTTTACGCGCAGAACATAGTGCACGCTGTATTAAGCATCGACACAAGCCAAAGAACTCGCAAAACTCGATCATTCGTCGATTTCGACGAAAAATGACCGTAATTTCCTTCCCCGTAGAGATATTCCGACGTTTAAACGCCCAAATTACTGCATTTTACGCGCAGAACATAGTGCACGCTGTATCAGGCGTCGACACAAGCCAAACAACTCGCAAAACTCGATCATTCGTCGATTGCGACGAAAAATGACCGTAATTTCCTTCCCGTTGGAGATATTACGACGTTTAAACGCCCCAATTACTGCATTTTACGCGCAGAACATAGTGCACGCTGTATCAAGCGTCGACACAAGCCAAACAACTCGCAAAACTCGATCATTCGTCGATTTCGACGAAAAATGACCGTAATTTCCTTCCCGTTGGAGATATTTCGACGTTTAAACGCCCAAATTACTGCATTTTACGCGCAGAACATTGTGCACGCTGTATTAAGCGTCGACACAAGCCAAACAACTCGCAAAACTCCATCATACGTCGATTTTGACGAAAAATGACCGTAATTTCCTTCCCGTTGGAGATATTCCGACGTTTAAACGCCCAAATTACTGTATTTTACGCGCAGAACATAGTGCACGCTGTATCAAGCGTCGACACAGGCCAAACAACTCGCAAAACTCGATCATTCGTCGATTTTGACGAAAAATGAACGTAATTTCCTTCCCCGTAGAGATATTCCGACGTTTAAACGCCCAAATTACTGCATTTTACGCGCAGAACATAGTGCACGCTGTATCAGGCGTCGACACAAGCCAAACAACTCGCAAAACTCGATCATTCGTCGATTGCGACGAAAAATGACCGTAATTTCCTTCCCGTTGGAGATATTACGACGTTTAAACGCCCAAATTACTGCATTTTACGCGCAGAACATAGTGCACGCTGTATCAAGCGTCGACACAAGCCAAACAACTCGCAAAACTCGATCATTCGTCGATTTCGACGAAAAATGACCGTAATTTCCTTCCCGTTGGAGATATTTCGACGTTTAAACGCCCAAATTACTGCATTTTACGCGCAGAACATAGTGCACGCTGTATTAAGCGTCGACACAAGCCAAACAACTCGCAAAACTCCATCATACGTCGATTTTGACGAAAAATGACCGTAATTTCCTTCCCGTTGGAGATATTCCGACGGTTAAACGCCCAAATTACTGTATTTTACGCGCAGAACATAGTGCACGCTGTATCAAGCGTCGACACAAGCCAAACAACTCGCAAAACTCCATCATACGTCGATTTTGACGAAAAATGACCGTAATTTCCTTCCCGTTGGAGATATTCCGACGTTTAAACGCCCAAATTACTGTATTTTACGCGCAGAACATAGTGCACGCTGTATCAAGCGTCGACACAAGCCAAACAACTCGCAAAACTCGATCATTCGTCGATTTCGACGGAAAATGACCGTGATTTCCTTCCCGTTGGAGATATTTCGACCTTTAAACGCCCAAATTACTGCATTTTACGCGCAGAGCATAGTGCACGCTGTATCAAGCGTCGACACAAGCCAAACAACTCGCAAAACTCGATCATACGTCGATTTTGACGAAAAATGACCGTAATTTCCTTCCCGTTGGAGATATTCCGACGGTTAAACGCCCAAATTACTGTATTTTACGCGCAGAACATAGTGCACGCTGTATCAAGCGTCGACACAAGCCAAACAACTCGCAAAACTCCATCATACGTCGATTTTGACGAAAAATGACCGTAATTTCCTTCCCGTTGGAGATATTCCGACGTTTAAACGACCAAATTACTGCATTTTACGCGCAGAACATAGAGCACGCTGTATTAAGCATCGACACAAGCCAAAGAACTCGCAAAACTCGATCATTCGTCGATTTCGACGAAAAATGACCGTAATTTCCTTCCCCGTAGAGATATTCCGACGTTTAAACGCCCAAATTACTGCATTTTACGCGCAGAACATAGTGCACGCTGTATCAGGCGTCGACACAAGCCAAACAACTCGCAAAACTCGATCATTCGTCGATTGCGACGAAAAATGACCGTAATTTCCTTCCCGTTGGAGATATTCCGACGGTTAAACGCCCAAATTTCTGTATTTTACGCGCAGAACATAGTGCACGCTGTATCAAGCGTCGACACAAGCCAAACAACTCGCAAAACTCCATCATACGTCGATTTTGACGAAAAATGACCGTAATTTCCTTCCCGTTGGAGATATTCCGACGTTTAAACGACCAAATTACTGCATTTTACGCGCAGAACATAGTGCACGCTGTATTAAGCATCGACACAAGCCAAAGAACTCGCAAAACTCGATCATTCGTCGATTTCGACGAAAAATGACCGTAATTTCCTTCCCGTTGGAGATATTCCGACGTTTAAACGACCAAATTACTGCATTTTACGCGCAGAACATAGTGCACGCTGTATTAAGCATCGACACAAGCCAAAGAACTCGCAAAACTCGATCATTCGTCGATTTCGACGAAAAATGACCGTAATTTCCTTCCCCGTAGAGATATTCCGACGTTTAAACGCCCAAATTACTGCATTTTACGCGCAGAACATAGTGCACGCTGTATCAGGCGTCGACACAAGCCAAACAACTCGCAAAACTCGATCATTCGTCGATTGCGACGAAAAATGACCGTAATTTCCTTCCCGTTGGAGATATTACGACGTTTAAACGCCCAAATTACTGCATTTTACGCGCAGAACATAGTGCACGCTGTATTAAGCATCGACACAAGCCAAAGAACTCGCAAAACTCGATCATTCGTCGATTTCGACGAAAAATGACCGTAATTTCCTTCCCCGTAGAGATATTCCGACGTTTAAACGCCCAAATTACTGCATTTTACGCGCAGAACATAGTGCACGCTGTATCAGGCGTCGACACAAGCCAAACAACTCGCAAAACTCGATCATTCGTCGATTGCGACGAAAAATGACCGTAATTTCCTTCCCCGTAGAGATATTCCGACGTTTAAACGCCCAAATTACTGCATTTTACGCGCAGAACATAGTGCACGCTGTATCAGGCGTCGACACAAGCCAAACAACTCGCAAAACTCGATCATTCGTCGATTGCGACGAAAAATGACCGTAATTTCCTTCCCGTTGGAGATATTACGACGTTTAAACGCCCCAATTACTGCATTTTACGCGCAGAACATAGTGCACGCTGTATCAAGCGTCGACACAAGCCAAACAACTCGCAAAACTCGATCATTCGTCGATTTCGACGAAAAATGACCGTAATTTCCTTCCCGTTGGAGATATTTCGACGTTTAAACGCCCAAATTACTGCATTTTACGCGCAGAACATTGTGCACGCTGTATTAAGCGTCGACACAAGCCAAACAACTCGCAAAACTCCATCATACGTCGATTTTGACGAAAAATGACCGTAATTTCCTTCCCGTTGGAGATATTCCGACGTTTAAACGCCCAAATTACTGTATTTTACGCGCAGAACATAGTGCACGCTGTATCAAGCGTCGACACAGGCCAAACAACTCGCAAAACTCGATCATTCGTCGATTTTGACGAAAAATGAACGTAATTTCCTTCCCCGTAGAGATATTCCGACGTTTAAACGCCCAAATTACTGCATTTTACGCGCAGAACATAGTGCACGCTGTATCAGGCGTCGACACAAGCCAAACAACTCGCAAAACTCGATCATTCGTCGATTGCGACGAAAAATGACCGTAATTTCCTTCCCGTTGGAGATATTACGACGTTTAAACGCCCAAATTACTGCATTTTACGCGCAGAACATAGTGCACGCTGTATCAAGCGTCGACACAAGCCAAACAACTCGCAAAACTCGATCATTCGTCGATTTCGACGAAAAATGACCGTAATTTCCTTCCCGTTGGAGATATTTCGACGTTTAAACGCCCAAATTACTGCATTTTACGCGCAGAACATAGTGCACGCTGTATTAAGCGTCGACACAAGCCAAACAACTCGCAAAACTCCATCATACGTCGATTTTGACGAAAAATGACCGTAATTTCCTTCCCGTTGGAGATATTCCGACGGTTAAACGCCCAAATTACTGTATTTTACGCGCAGAACATAGTGCACGCTGTATCAAGCGTCGACACAAGCCAAACAACTCGCAAAACTCCATCATACGTCGATTTTGACGAAAAATGACCGTAATTTCCTTCCCGTTGGAGATATTCCGACGTTTAAACGCCCAAATTACTGTATTTTACGCGCAGAACATAGTGCACGCTGTATCAAGCGTCGACACAAGCCAAACAACTCGCAAAACTCGATCATTCGTCGATTTCGACGGAAAATGACCGTGATTTCCTTCCCGTTGGAGATATTTCGACCTTTAAACGCCCAAATTACTGCATTTTACGCGCAGAGCATAGTGCACGCTGTATCAAGCGTCGACACAAGCCAAACAACTCGCAAAACTCGATCATACGTCGATTTTGACGAAAAATGACCGTAATTTCCTTCCCGTTGGAGATATTCCGACGGTTAAACGCCCAAATTACTGTATTTTACGCGCAGAACATAGTGCACGCTGTATCAAGCGTCGACACAAGCCAAACAACTCGCAAAACTCCATCATACGTCGATTTTGACGAAAAATGACCGTAATTTCCTTCCCGTTGGAGATATTCCGACGTTTAAACGACCAAATTACTGCATTTTACGCGCAGAACATAGAGCACGCTGTATTAAGCATCGACACAAGCCAAAGAACTCGCAAAACTCGATCATTCGTCGATTTCGACGAAAAATGACCGTAATTTCCTTCCCCGTAGAGATATTCCGACGTTTAAACGCCCAAATTACTGCATTTTACGCGCAGAACATAGTGCACGCTGTATCAGGCGTCGACACAAGCCAAACAACTCGCAAAACTCGATCATTCGTCGATTGCGACGAAAAATGACCGTAATTTCCTTCCCGTTGGAGATATTCCGACGGTTAAACGCCCAAATTTCTGTATTTTACGCGCAGAACATAGTGCACGCTGTATCAAGCGTCGACACAAGCCAAACAACTCGCAAAACTCCATCATACGTCGATTTTGACGAAAAATGACCGTAATTTCCTTCCCGTTGGAGATATTCCGACGTTTAAACGACCAAATTACTGCATTTTACGCGCAGAACATAGTGCACGCTGTATTAAGCATCGACACAAGCCAAAGAACTCGCAAAACTCGATCATTCGTCGATTTCGACGAAAAATGACCGTAATTTCCTTCCCGTTGGAGATATTCCGACGTTTAAACGACCAAATTACTGCATTTTACGCGCAGAACATAGTGCACGCTGTATTAAGCATCGACACAAGCCAAAGAACTCGCAAAACTCGATCATTCGTCGATTTCGACGAAAAATGACCGTAATTTCCTTCCCCGTAGAGATATTCCGACGTTTAAACGCCCAAATTACTGCATTTTACGCGCAGAACATAGTGCACGCTGTATCAGGCGTCGACACAAGCCAAACAACTCGCAAAACTCGATCATTCGTCGATTGCGACGAAAAATGACCGTAATTTCCTTCCCGTTGGAGATATTACGACGTTTAAACGCCCAAATTACTGCATTTTACGCGCAGAACATAGTGCACGCTGTATTAAGCATCGACACAAGCCAAAGAACTCGCAAAACTCGATCATTCGTCGATTTCGACGAAAAATGACCGTAATTTCCTTCCCCGTAGAGATATTCCGACGTTTAAACGCCCAAATTACTGCATTTTACGCGCAGAACATAGTGCACGCTGTATCAGGCGTCGACACAAGCCAAACAACTCGCAAAACTCGATCATTCGTCGATTGCGACGAAAAATGACCGTAATTTCCTTCCCGTTGGAGATATTACGACGTTTAAACGCCCAAATTACTGCATTTTACGCGCAGAACATAGTGCACGCTGTATCAAGCGTCGACACAAGCCAAACAACTCGCAAAACTCGATCATTCGTCGATTTCGACGAAAAATGACCGTAATTTCCTTCCCGTTGGAGATATTTCGACGTTTAAACGCCCAAAGTACTGCATTTTACGCGCAGAACATAGTGCACGCTGTATTAAGCGTCGACACAAGCCAAACAACTCGCAAAACTCCATCATACGTCGATTTTGACGAAAAATGACCGTAATTTCCTTCCCGTTGGAGATATTCCGACGTTTAAACGCCCAAATTACTGTATTTTACGCGCAGAACATAGTGCACGCTGTATCAAGCGTCGACACAGGCCAAACAACTCGCAAAACTCGATCATTCGTCGATTTTGACGAAAAATGAACGTAATTTCCTTCCCCGTAGAGATATTTCGACGTTTAAACGCCCAAATTACTGTATTTTACGCGCAGAACATAGTGCACGCTGTATCAAGCGTCGACACAGGCCAAACAACTCGCAATACTCGATCATTCGTCGATTTTGACGAAAAATGAACGTAATTTCCTTCCCCGTAGAGATATTTCGACGTTTAAACGCCCAAATTACTGCATTTTACGCGCAGAACATAGCGCACGCTGTATCAGGCGTCGACACAAGCCAAACAACTCGCAAAACTCGATCATTCGTCGATTGCGAAGAAAAATGACCGTAATTTCCTTCCCGTTGGAGATATTACGACGTTTAAACGCCCAAATTACTGCATTTTACGCGCAGAACATAGTGCACGCTGTATCAAGCGTCGACACAAGCCAAACAACTCGCAAAACTCGATCATTCGTCGATTTCGACGAAAAATGACCGTAATTTCCTTCCCGTTGGAGATATTTCGACGTTTAAACGCCCAAATTACTGCATTTTACGCGCAGAACATAGTGCACGCTGTATTAAGCGTCGACACAAGCCACACAACTCGCAAAACTCCATCATACGTCGATTTTGACGAAAAATGACCGTAATTTCCTTCCCGTTGGAGATATTCCGACGGTTAAACGCCCAAATTACTGTATTTTACGCGCAGAACATAGTGCACGCTGTATCAAGCGTCGACACAAGCCAAACAACTCGCAAAACTCCATCATACGTCGATTTTGACGAAAACTGACCGTAATTTCCTTCCCGTTGGAGATATTCCGACGTTTAAACGACCAAATTACTGCATTTTACGCGCAGAACATAGTGCACGCTGTATTAAGCATCGACACAAGCCAAAGAACTCGCAAAACTCGATCATTCGTCGATTTCGACGAAAAATGACCGTAATTTCCTTCCCCGTAGAGATATTCCGACGTTTAAACGCCCAAATTACTGCATTTTACGCGCAGAACATAGTGCACGCTGTATCAGGCGTCGACACAAGCCAAACAACTCGCAAAACTCGATCATTCGTCGATTGCGACGAAAAATGACCGTAATTTCCTTCCCGTTGGAGATATTACGACGTTTAAACGCCCAAATTACTGCATTTTACGCGCAGAACATAGTGCACGCTGTATTAAGCGTCGACACAAGCCAAAGAACTCGCAAAACTCGATCATTCGTCGATTTCGACGAAAAATGACCGTAATTTCCTTCCCCGTAGAGATATTCCGACGTTTAAACGCCCAAATTACTGCATTTTACGCGCAGAACATAGTGCACGCTGTATCAGGCGTCGACACAAGCCAAACAACTCGCAAAACTCGATCATTCGTCGATTGCGACGAAAAATGACCGTAATTTCCTTCCCGTTGGAGATATTACGACGTTTAAACGCCCAAATTACTGCATTTTACGCGCAGAACATAGTGCACGCTGTATTAAGCATCGACACAAGCCAAAGAACTCGCAAAACTCGATCATTCGTCGATTTCGACGAAAAATGACCGTAATTTCCTTCCCCGTAGAGATATTCCGACGTTTAAACGCCCAAATTACTGCATTTTACGCGCAGAACATAGTGCACGCTGTATCAGGCGTCGACACAAGCCAAACAACTCGCAAAACTCGATCATTCGTCGATTGCGACGAAAAATGACCGTAATTTCCTTCCCGTTGGAGATATTACGACGTTTAAACGCCCAAATTACTGCATTTTACGCGCAGAACATAGTGCACGCTGTATCAAGCGTCGACACAAGCCAAACAACTCGCAAAACTCGATCATTCGTCGATTTCGACGAAAAATGACCGTAATTTCCTTCCCGTTGGAGATATTTCGACGTTTAAACGCCCAAATTACTGCATTTTACGCGCAGAACATAGTGCACGCTGTATTAAGCGTCGACACAAGCCAAACAACTCGCAAAACTCCATCATACGTCGATTTTGACGAAAAATGACCGTAATTTCCTTCCCGTTGGAGATATTCCGACGTTTAAACGCCCAAATTACTGTATTTTACGCGCAGAACATAGTGCACGCTGTATCAAGCGTCGACACAGGCCAAACAACTCGCAAAACTCGATCATTCGTCGATTTTGACGAAAAATGAACGTAATTTCCTTCCCCGTAGAGATATTTCGACGTTTAAACGCCCAAATTACTGTATTTTACGCGCAGAACATAGTGCACGCTGTATCAAGCGTCGACACAGGCCAAACAACTCGCAATACTCGATCATTCGTCGATTTTGACGAAAAATGAACGTAATTTCCTTCCCCGTAGAGATATTTCGACGTTTAAACGCCCAAATTACTGCATTTTACGCGCAGAACATAGCGCACGCTGTATCAGGCGTCGACACAAGCCAAACAACTCGCAAAACTCGATCATTCGTCGATTGCGAAGAAAAATGACCGTAATTTCCTTCCCGTTGGAGATATTACGACGTTTAAACGCCCAAATTACTGCATTTTACGCGCAGAACATAGTGCACGCTGTATCAAGCGTCGACACAAGCCAAACAACTCGCAAAACTCGATCATTCGTCGATTTCGACGAAAAATGACCGTAATTTCCTTCCCGTTGGAGATATTTCGACGTTTAAACGCCCAAATTACTGCATTTTACGCGCAGAACATAGTGCACGCTGTATTAAGCGTCGACACAAGCCACACAACTCGCAAAACTCCATCATACGTCGATTTTGACGAAAAATGACCGTAATTTCCTTCCCGTTGGAGATATTCCGACGGTTAAACGCCCAAATTACTGTATTTTACGCGCAGAACATAGTGCACGCTGTATCAAGCGTCGACACAAGCCAAACAACTCGCAAAACTCCATCATACGTCGATTTTGACGAAAAATGACCGTAATTTCCTTCCCGTTGGAGATATTCCGACGTTTAAACGACCAAATTACTGCATTTTACGCGCAGAACATAGTGCACGCTGTATTAAGCATCGACACAAGCCAAAGAACTCGCAAAACTCGATCATTCGTCGATTTCGACGAAAAATGACCGTAATTTCCTTCCCCGTAGAGATATTCCGACGTTTAAACGCCCAAATTACTGCATTTTACGCGCAGAACATAGTGCACGCTGTATCAGGCGTCGACACAAGCCAAACAACTCGCAAAACTCGATCATTCGTCGATTGCGACGAAAAATGACCGTAATTTCCTTCCCGTTGGAGATATTACGACGTTTAAACGCCCAAATTACTGCATTTTACGCGCAGAACATAGTGCACGCTGTATTAAGCGTCGACACAAGCCAAACAACTCGCAAAACTCCATCATACGTCGATTTTGACGAAAAATGACCGTAATTTCCTTCCCGTTGGAGATATTCCGACGTTTAAACGCCCAAATTACTGTATTTTACGCGCAGAACATAGTGCACGCTGTATCAAGCGTCGACACAGGCCAAACAACTCGCAAAACTCGATCATTCGTCGATTTTGACGAAAAATGAACGTAATTTCCTTCCCCGTAGAGATATTTCGACGTTTAAACGCCCAAATTACTGTATTTTACGCGCAGAACATAGTGCACGCTGTATCAAGCGTCGACACAGGCCAAACAACTCGCAATACTCGATCATTCGTCGATTTTGACGAAAAATGAACGTAATTTCCTTCCCCGTAGAGATATTTCGACGTTTAAACGCCCAAATTACTGCATTTTACGCGCAGAACATAGCGCACGCTGTATCAGGCGTCGACACAAGCCAAACAACTCGCAAAACTCGATCATTCGTCGATTGCGAAGAAAAATGACCGTAATTTCCTTCCCGTTGGAGATATTACGACGTTTAAACGCCCAAATTACTGCATTTTACGCGCAGAACATAGTGCACGCTGTATCAAGCGTCGACACAAGCCAAACAACTCGCAAAACTCGATCATTCGTCGATTTCGACGAAAAATGACCGTAATTTCCTTCCCGTTGGAGATATTTCGACGTTTAAACGCCCAAATTACTGCATTTTACGCGCAGAACATAGTGCACGCTGTATTAAGCGTCGACACAAGCCACACAACTCGCAAAACTCCATCATACGTCGATTTTGACGAAAAATGACCGTAATTTCCTTCCCGTTGGAGATATTCCGACGGTTAAACGCCCAAATTACTGTATTTTACGCGCAGAACATAGTGCACGCTGTATCAAGCGTCGACACAAGCCAAACAACTCGCAAAACTCCATCATACGTCGATTTTGACGAAAAATGACCGTAATTTCCTTCCCGTTGGAGATATTCCGACGTTTAAACGACCAAATTACTGCATTTTACGCGCAGAACATAGTGCACGCTGTATTAAGCATCGACACAAGCCAAAGAACTCGCAAAACTCGATCATTCGTCGATTTCGACGAAAAATGACCGTAATTTCCTTCCCCGTAGAGATATTCCGACGTTTAAACGCCCAAATTACTGCATTTTACGCGCAGAACATAGTGCACGCTGTATCAGGCGTCGACACAAGCCAAACAACTCGCAAAACTCGATCATTCGTCGATTGCGACGAAAAATGACCGTAATTTCCTTCCCGTTGGAGATATTACGACGTTTAAACGCCCAAATTACTGCATTTTACGCGCAGAACATAGTGCACGCTGTATCAAGCGTCGACACAAGCCAAACAACTCGCAAAACTCGATCATTCGTCGATTTCGACGAAAAATGACCGTAATTTCCTTCCCGTTGGAGATATTTCGACGTTTAAACGCCCAAATTACTGCATTTTACGCGCAGAACATAGTGCACGCTGTATTAAGCGTCGACACAAGCCAAACAACTCGCAAAACTCCATCATACGTCGATTTTGACGAAAAATGACCGTAATTTCCTTCCCGTTGGAGATATTCCGACGGTTAAACGCCCAAATTACTGTATTTTACGCGCAGAACATAGTGCACGCTGTATCAAGCGTCGACACAAGCCAAACAACTCGCAAAACTCCATCATACGTCGATTTTGACGAAAAATGACCGTAATTTCCTTCCCGTTGGAGATATTCCGACGTTTAAACGCCCAAATTACTGTATTTTACGCGCAGAACATAGTGCACGCTGTATCAAGCGTCGACACAAGCCAAACAACTCGCAAAACTCGATCATTCGTCGATTTCGACGGAAAATGACCGTGATTTCCTTCCCGTTGGAGATATTTCGACCTTTAAACGCCCAAATTACTGCATTTTACGCGCAGAGCATAGTGCACGCTGTATCAAGCGTCGACACAAGCCAAACAACTCGCAAAACTCGATCATTCGTCGATTTTGACGAAAAATGACCGTAATTTCCTTCCCCGTAGAGATATTTCGACGTTTAAACGCCCAAATTACTGCATTTTACGCGCAGAACATAGTGCACGCTGTATTAAGCGTCGACACAAGCCAAACAACTCGCAAAACTCGATCATTCGTCGATTTCGACGAGAAATGACCGTAATTTCCTTCCCGTTAGAGATAATTCGACGTTTAAACACCCAAATTACTGCATTTTACGCGCAGAACATAGTGCACGCTGTATTAAGCGTCGACACAAGCCACACAACTCGCAAAACTCCATCATACGTCGATTTTGACGAAAAATGACCGTAATTTCCTTCCCGTTGGAGATATTACGACGTTTAAACGCCCAAATTACTGCATTTTACGCGCAGAACATAGTGCACGCTGTATCAAGCGTCGACACAAGCCAAACAACTCGCAAAACTCGATCATTCGTCGATTTCGACGAAAAATGACCGTAATTTCCTTCCCGTTGGAGATATTTCGACGTTTAAACGCCCAAATTACTGCATTTTACGCGCAGAACATAGTGCACGCTGTATTAAGCGTCGACACAAGCCAAACAACTCGCAAAACTCCATCATACGTCGATTTTGACGAAAAATGACCGTAATTTCCTTCCCGTTGGAGATATTCCGACGGTTAAACGCCCAAATTACTGTATTTTACGCGCAGAACATAGTGCACGCTGTATCAAGCGTCGACACAAGCCAAACAACTCGCAAAACTCCATCATACGTCGATTTTGACGAAAAATGACCGTAATTTCCTTCCCGTTGGAGATATTCCGACGTTTAAACGCCCAAATTACTGTATTTTACGCGCAGAACATAGTGCACGCTGTATCAAGCGTCGACACAAGCCAAACAACTCGCAAAACTCGATCATTCGTCGATTTCGACGGAAAATGACCGTGATTTCCTTCCCGTTGGAGATATTTCGACCTTTAAACGCCCAAATTACTGCATTTTACGCGCAGAGCATAGTGCACGCTGTATCAAGCGTCGACACAAGCCAAACAACTCGCAAAACTCGATCATTCGTCGATTTTGACGAAAAATGACCGTAATTTCCTTCCCCGTAGAGATATTTCGACGTTTAAACGCCCAAATTACTGCATTTTACGCGCAGAACATAGTGCACGCTGTATTAAGCGTCGACACAAGCCAAACAACTCGCAAAACTCGATCATTCGTCGATTTCGACGAAAAATGACCGTAATTTCCTTCCCCGTAGAGATATTCCGACGTTTAAACGCCCAAATTACTGCATTTTACGCGCAGAACATAGTGCACGCTGTATCAAGCGTCGACACAAGCCAAACAACTCGCAAAACTCGATCATTCGTCGATTGCGACGAAAAATGACCGTAATTTCCTTCCCGTTGGAGATATTACGACGTTTAAACGCCCAAATTACTGCATTTTACGCGCAGAACATAGTGCACGCTGTATCAAGCGTCGACACAAGCCAAACAACTCGCAAAACTCGATCATTCGTCGATTTCGACGAAAAATGACCGTAATTTCCTTCCCGTTGGAGATATTTCGACGTTTAAACGCCCAAATTACTGCATTTTACGCGCAGAACATAGTGCACGCTGTATTAAGCGTCGACACAAGCCAAACAACTCGCAAAACTCCATCATACGTCGATTTTGACGAAAAATGACCGTAATTTCCTTCCTTCCCGTTGGAGATATTCCGACGTTTAAACGCCCAAATTACTGTATTTTACGCGCAGAACATAGTGCACGCTGTATCAAGCGTCGACACAGGCCAAACAACTCGCAAAACTCGATCATTCGTCGATTTTGACGAAAAATGAACGTAATTTCCTTCCCCGTAGAGATATTTCGACGTTTAAACGCCCAAATTACTGTATTTTACGCGCAGAACATAGTGCACGCTGTATCAAGCGTCGACACAGGCCAAACAACTCGCAATACTCGATCATTCGTCGATTTTGACGAAAAATGAACGTAATTTCCTTCCCCGTAGAGATATTTCGACGTTTAAACGCCCAAATTACTGCATTTTACGCGCAGAACATAGCGCACGCTGTATCAGGCGTCGACACAAGCCAAACAACTCGCAAAACTCGATCATTCGTCGATTGCGAAGAAAAATGACCGTAATTTCCTTCCCGTTGGAGATATTACGACGTTTAAACGCCCAAATTACTGCATTTTACGCGCAGAACATAGTGCACGCTGTATCAAGCGTCGACACAAGCCAAACAACTCGCAAAACTCGATCATTCGTCGATTTCGACGAAAAATGACCGTAATTTCCTTCCCGTTGGAGATATTTCGACGTTTAAACGCCCAAATTACTGCATTTTACGCGCAGAACATAGTGCACGCTGTATTAAGCGTCGACACAAGCCACACAACTCGCAAAACTCCATCATACGTCGATTTTGACGAAAAATGACCGTAATTTCCTTCCCGTTGGAGATATTCCGACGGTTAAACGCCCAAATTACTGTATTTTACGCGCAGAACATAGTGCACGCTGTATCAAGCGTCGACACAAGCCAAACAACTCGCAAAACTCCATCATACGTCGATTTTGACGAAAAATGACCGTAATTTCCTTCCCGTTGGAGATATTCCGACGTTTAAACGACCAAATTACTGCATTTTACGCGCAGAACATAGTGCACGCTGTATTAAGCATCGACACAAGCCAAAGAACTCGCAAAACTCGATCATTCGTCGATTTCGACGAAAAATGACCGTAATT
Source organism: Bombus fervidus (assembly GCF_041682495.2). Taxonomy (NCBI): domain Eukaryota; kingdom Metazoa; phylum Arthropoda; class Insecta; order Hymenoptera; family Apidae; genus Bombus; species Bombus fervidus. The sequence continues at coordinate 2,084 of NW_027212623.1, read as the reverse complement.
TCCTTCCCCGTAGAGATATTCCGACGTTTAAACGCCCAAATTACTGCATTTTACGCGCAGAACATAGTGCACGCTGTATCAGGCGTCGACACAAGCCAAACAACTCGCAAAACTCGATCATTCGTCGATTGCGACGAAAAATGACCGTAATTTCCTTCCCGTTGGAGATATTACGACGTTTAAACGCCCAAATTACTGCATTTTACGCGCAGAACATAGTGCACGCTGTATTAAGCGTCGACACAAGCCAAACAACTCGCAAAACTCCATCATACGTCGATTTTGACGAAAAATGACCGTAATTTCCTTCCCGTTGGAGATATTCCGACGTTTAAACGCCCAAATTACTGTATTTTACGCGCAGAACATAGTGCACGCTGTATCAAGCGTCGACACAGGCCAAACAACTCGCAAAACTCGATCATTCGTCGATTTTGACGAAAAATGAACGTAATTTCCTTCCCCGTAGAGATATTTCGACGTTTAAACGCCCAAATTACTGTATTTTACGCGCAGAACATAGTGCACGCTGTATCAAGCGTCGACACAGGCCAAACAACTCGCAATACTCGATCATTCGTCGATTTTGACGAAAAATGAACGTAATTTCCTTCCCCGTAGAGATATTTCGACGTTTAAACGCCCAAATTACTGCATTTTACGCGCAGAACATAGCGCACGCTGTATCAGGCGTCGACACAAGCCAAACAACTCGCAAAACTCGATCATTCGTCGATTGCGAAGAAAAATGACCGTAATTTCCTTCCCGTTGGAGATATTACGACGTTTAAACGCCCAAATTACTGCATTTTACGCGCAGAACATAGTGCACGCTGTATCAAGCGTCGACACAAGCCAAACAACTCGCAAAACTCGATCATTCGTCGATTTCGACGAAAAATGACCGTAATTTCCTTCCCGTTGGAGATATTTCGACGTTTAAACGCCCAAATTACTGCATTTTACGCGCAGAACATAGTGCACGCTGTATTAAGCGTCGACACAAGCCACACAACTCGCAAAACTCCATCATACGTCGATTTTGACGAAAAATGACCGTAATTTCCTTCCCGTTGGAGATATTCCGACGGTTAAACGCCCAAATTACTGTATTTTACGCGCAGAACATAGTGCACGCTGTATCAAGCGTCGACACAAGCCAAACAACTCGCAAAACTCCATCATACGTCGATTTTGACGAAAAATGACCGTAATTTCCTTCCCGTTGGAGATATTCCGACGTTTAAACGACCAAATTACTGCATTTTACGCGCAGAACATAGTGCACGCTGTATTAAGCATCGACACAAGCCAAAGAACTCGCAAAACTCGATCATTCGTCGATTTCGACGAAAAATGACCGTAATTTCCTTCCCCGTAGAGATATTCCGACGTTTAAACGCCCAAATTACTGCATTTTACGCGCAGAACATAGTGCACGCTGTATCAGGCGTCGACACAAGCCAAACAACTCGCAAAACTCGATCATTCGTCGATTGCGACGAAAAATGACCGTAATTTCCTTCCCGTTGGAGATATTACGACGTTTAAACGCCCAAATTACTGCATTTTACGCGCAGAACATAGTGCACGCTGTATCAAGCGTCGACACAAGCCAAACAACTCGCAAAACTCGATCATTCGTCGATTTCGACGAAAAATGACCGTAATTTCCTTCCCGTTGGAGATATTTCGACGTTTAAACGCCCAAATTACTGCATTTTACGCGCAGAACATAGTGCACGCTGTATTAAGCGTCGACACAAGCCAAACAACTCGCAAAACTCCATCATACGTCGATTTTGACGAAAAATGACCGTAATTTCCTTCCCGTTGGAGATATTCCGACGGTTAAACGCCCAAATTACTGTATTTTACGCGCAGAACATAGTGCACGCTGTATCAAGCGTCGACACAAGCCAAACAACTCGCAAAACTCCATCATACGTCGATTTTGACGAAAAATGACCGTAATTTCCTTCCCGTTGGAGATATTCCGACGTTTAAACGCCCAAATTACTGTATTTTACGCGCAGAACATAGTGCACGCTGTATCAAGCGTCGACACAAGCCAAACAACTCGC
>NW_027212622.1:47500-50000 GCF_041682495.2 Bombus fervidus | reverse complement strand
GCGGGCAGAGAGATACGCGACCGACGGGGAAAAATTCGTCCCGATACATGTACGCGTACTCTCCGATCTCCGCGCAACGCTGGGGATCATCTCCCTAAGTCATCAGCGTTCGAAGAAATCTCGTGTGTCCGTTCCCGGATCTACGGCTTTCTCTGGGTTCACGAAGAACAGAAAAAAGCACAGAGGATGAAAAACGCAACGACGACCCATCGATGCGACGGTCCTCGTTGTCTTCTCGTCAGTCGTCTCGCGCCTGCAGAATACATCTCTGCCGCACGAACAGACGGAGTGGGTATTCGATCCCTGGGGCTGTACGAGTAAAAACATCTTGATGAAAAGACGGTTGTGTTTCTTTAAGGCACACAGTTTTTCGTTACGCCACCAAGTTTAGGTTTAGGTTTTAATATCTTGGTTCTCTTTTCTCTCCTCTCTCGACTGACTTTGTTCAAAAATATTTTTGCTTTCTCTCAGTCTCGCCAAAAATTCATTTAAGACGACGTCGGGGGCGCGGTCATTCGTGCTTATCGAAGACTAACAAAACGTAGCAGAGGCTGATACAAAAAGAAAAAAAAAATCGGCCACGAAGAAAACTCGCTCTGTGTATCTCGATAACCGCGTCGACGACGACGGTTCTCTCCGCGCTCTTTTAATTCGTATCCTTCTTCTTGCGCTTCGTCCGACTCAGAAACGTTCGTAAAACACGAACGACGGCGGGTTGTCAAGCCAAGAAGGGACAGAGAAGAGACGGAGGTAGTTTTGCGAGTCTCCCGTGAACGCGATAGATTTTTCATATATATTTGTATCGAGAGCATGCGTACGCCGGTCTCCACACGATCCAGCGACGAACGCCGACGAACGTCCAACAATCGCTCGTACGTCGCGTACGAGCCCTCGACCGCTCTTTAATTCGTATTCTTTTGCTTGGCGCTCGTCCTCCGACTCAGAAACGTTCGTTTAAAGATAAAACGAACGACGGCGGGCTGTCGACGAGGCAAGAAAGAACAGAGAGAGACGGACCGAGAGCAACGATACGCAACGCAAGCAGTCTTAGGTTTACGTGAGCAACCCTCAGCCAGGCGTGGTCCAGGAATTGTATCCGTGGACCGCAATGTGCGTTCGAAATGTCGATGTTCATGTGTCCTGCAGTTCACACGTTGACGCGCAATTAGCTGCGTTCTTCATCGACCCACGAGCCAAGTGATCCACCGTTCAGGGTAATCGTTTATGCATGGATTTTTGTTTGTGTACTCAGGTTTTTGTACTCTTATTCTCGGTTCGAAAGAAGCCGATATCCGACAAACGTCCGACCAACGGGAATCGAACGCGCGGAAGTCGCCATATGATTGACGACACGAAAATACGTTCGAAAACGAAATCGGACGGACTGCGCGACGACACACGCAGCCCGCCGACCGGGCGTAAAGTGCATTATAATATATAACAACCAACGAGATCGAAGCTCCGTTCGTCAGGAAACGACGGGGATATAACACCCGATTCTGAATCCTCTGTACAGCACACGATCTCGCGAAGAAAGCGCACGGTGGCTAGCCCATGATATATATATATGTTCGTTCCTCTCGTCCAGTTATTCGAAGCAAACAGCCGATATGCATCTCCATCGTTCGGGTAAAAAAAATCGATGGGACGCGCACGGTCGTAGTCTTCCTCGCGCGGTCGTTTCTTCCCGATAGCCAGAAGCAGAGTTTGAAAAACTCTAGCGACGGAACGAGGCATTAGACTCTCGACAACGAGGATACAGACACGGCCGGCGGTCCCCTCTGAATCGACTTCGGTGGTTCAGGTAAAAATAAAAAAAATCGATGGGACGCGCACGGTCGTCGTTCCTCTTCCTCGCGCGCGGTCTATTCTTCCCGATAGCCAGAAGCAGAGTTTGAAAAACTCTAGCGACGGAACGAGGCATTAGACTCGCGACAACGAGGATAGAGAGACGGCCGGCGGTCCCCTCTGAATCCACTTTGGTCGCTCAGGTAAAAATAAAAAAAAATTCGAAAGGGACGCGCACGGTCGTCCTTCCTCTTCCTCGCGCGGTCGTTTCTTCCCGATAGCCAGAAGCAGAGTTTGAAAAACTCTAGCGACGGAACGAGGCATTAGACTCTCGACAACGAGGATAGAGAGACGGCCGGCGGTCCCCTCCGAACGGATGGCGACAACGACGACTAAAGCGCGAAAAATCGCGACGAAGAGGAACGCATCTCCGTTCAGGTGTATGTGTGTGCGTGCGTTTAAAAAAAATTCGATGGGACTCGCAGCCATCGGCCTCGCGCGGTCGTTTCTTCCCGATATCCAGAAGCAGAGTTTGAAAAACTCTAGCGACGGAACGAGGCATATGACTCACGACAACGAGGATATGGACAGGCGGTCCCCTCTGAACGGGTCGACGAGACGATGGTAAAAGAGACGAACCGGACGAAACTTCCGTCGATCAGGTAAAAATAAAAAAAAATTCGATGGGACGCGCACGGTCGTCGTCGTCTTC